>NW_028292580.1:21806736-21858980 GCF_029948245.1 Actinia tenebrosa | reverse complement strand
ACGCTTCTGATGACGTTTTGTTTCCTTTTCTCTGCGTTCGTGACCTTACGTCGTCAGCAATCGGAGCGGGAATCCTCGCTGCGTTAGCTCTTGCATTGCCCACTCTACGGTTTCCCGCGCGGCTGCTTCATCTATGTTTTGAAGTTTCCAAGTACTCGGGGACAGGGCTGCCGCGGTTCCTTGATTGCCACATGCGATTCAAGGCTGCCTGAAGCTTTTCCACCTATTGCCATACTTGCTTATCAAGGCCATGTCGGTAGACTAGGGGCTTGGTATCCCGCGTCCTTAATCCATGCATCGTATTCTTCATCGTTAATATCGACTTGGCCTTCTTCGGTAAGGGGGGTCAAATCCGTTCCTTCTACTTCCATTATATATGAGAAGCTCAAAGTTAAATCCCACGTATTACCTAAGCAGGTTGGCGGGTTGAAAGCAGAACGCACCTTTCACCGGGTCACCTTTACACCTTCTAGCGCAAAGCCGGGGGAGACGCTGTACGTAGGCGTGCCCCGTCTAACAGATAACCTAGTATTGGTTCCTGGTACCTTGGCTTTAAGGTTCGACCTAGCAATACAACCCAGCACCAAGGACAAGCGCTATGCCGTCAATAATGTGGGTAGGAACCTCGTCTCTAAGATGAGAATCAAGTTCGCAGGGGAATCCCTCTTGGATTTGAATAGGTACGATCTGTACAACCACGTATAAAGACTTATGGTTGACGGCCTTCGACCGTGAGCAGAAGATAGAGCAGGGAATCGGAAGCGTTATCCTACGTCAGCTTCGCAGCGAGACTAACCCCGCGCCTACGGACTCCAGTGGAGCAACCGCAGTAGCAGACGCAAACAAGGGTAAAGACCGCCTATGGTAGCAAGTACGTTATCCCTTTAGATTTCGAAGTGATTACGAGTCATGGTGTGTACTACCCCAGGCAGTTATCTGAGTTACAGTTTGAAGTAACCTTGGCAGACACTACGAACGTCAATAGGAGGAATGGACACCGCAATTAGCGGGGCCGTTGATCCTTATTCTATCACTAATCTAGAATTACAGTATGAGACCGTGTACAGCGAAGAGCTGGCCCGTAGCCCTGGCATGGAATACAGCGCCGGAAAGGCATTCTTATACGACCACGTAGTGATGTATAAGACGTTCAGCTTCCTGGATAAGACGGATGAGGTCATCAACCAAAGCATTAAACCTCCCCCGAAGAAGTCTCACGGGGCTGATGTTGGTGTTGCCAAACCCTACGAAGCCGGTAAGCGCGACTCCGAGGCCTTTCACAACCCCAACATTACTAACGTGGGGGTCAACATAAACGGCGTTCAAACAAGGTCTACTCCCAGGGGATAAAGCCCGCAGACATGTACAGAGAGGCCATGCGCAAGTTTGGCGACCAAATTAGCCCCGAGGAATTCTTTAAGGATAAATATGCGCTGTGGATTGATATGCGCACCATTAACGACGAAGACCTACATGGCCAGGGTTTACGTCTAGTAAATACGCAGGATGGCATAACATTGGAAATCAAACGCACCAAGAATGCCTCCGCGGGCGACGGCGATAAGATAAACTGCTACGTCTTCGTCGTGTCTGACGCGCAACTGAGCGTAGAAATGAACCAATTGAAAAGCGTTGCCTACTAGGACGGCTGAGGAATGAAGTCGTCAATGTTAAAATATTTCTTGAATATACAATGCTTCGCGTATTTGAAAGCAACGGTACGAAACTGCAAGTCGTGCAAGGCGATAAATTGTACTTCAAAGCAAAGGAAGTAGCGGCCGCATTGGGCTACGAACGCCCAAAAGATGCAATTAAGGTGCACGTTCGCGATAAATACAAGGTAAGGCTTAGCGAACTTAGAATGGAGGTGAATCGCCTCCCTTCCAATTCACACCCACATTCCCTGTATGTGAACGAATCCGGATTGTATCAGTTGATATTCTCCTCGAAGATGGCAAAGGCAGAAGAATTCCAAGATTGGGTCCTCGAAGAAGTCCTACCCGCGTTGAGAAAGACGGGTAAATATGCGATGGACAAACGCTTCGACAGCCCGAATAAATTAGTTTTTAAGATAGAAAATGAAGCTGACCTGCATGCAAAGGTAGTCGATTACATGCGTAGGTTTTACCCTGAATTCATCATAGCACCAGGCCTTGGCGAGCTGCAGGATTCTGACAGCAAGCGCATAACATGCTGGCGAAAAGGCTACCAAGCCGGCCAGCCAGACCTTTTAATCCTTAACGCCCACAAGAAATACCGCGGGTTGTGTATTGAGTTGAAAACCCCAAAAGGAAACGGCGTCTTATCCGCGAAGCAATCCAAAAAAATTGCGCAGCTTGATGTAAATGGTTACCTAACGATGGTTAGCAACGATTACGACATTATCTGCCGTGCCCTGATGGATTACGCGGATGGCATTCGTATTCCCTGTAAGGGCTGTGTAAAGCGGTTTAAGTCCTACGCCACTTTGAAAACGCACCTAAAGATATTCCATAGGTATAATGAAGCTCAGCTTGACTCACTGGCGTGATCTTGTCCACGGTAAAGCATACGAAATAAAAAATTACGTCGTCTTCGAAGACATCGACCGTTTACGGTTAGTCCTCAAAGACTTAGAAGGCAAGGAATATTCCCTTTGGGCGCCGGATTGCGTGCGGTACGTAATTCAGGGCGAGGAATTCACCCACTTACGCAGCTATGGTAAGGTAAATGGCCGATGGAAGTTTGACATTGAAAGAAGAGTCACTCCATCTCCTCTTTGTAGTTAAGCGCCCGCTGCGCTTTAGGATCTGCGGAGCACCAATGCCCCACAAAGGATCCTTCGGAGAATACCCTGTCGCAATGAAGGCAGGTGTATTTTTTACGCGGCGGCTTACAAGGGGTAATGCAGTCGGCAGGTAGTTCGCAAGTAATACAGTCCATATATTGAAAGGGCGATTAGGAATCCTCCCAGAAAGGCAGCTGCGTAGGCTAGCATATACCTTTAAAAGGGGTCCTTATTTTTATGTTGTTTTGTTAAATGTTGATGATACTTAACAAACAACAATAAAAATAAGAATGGGATTTGAGACTCTTTGCACAAACCCTATCTTACTATTTTAGTTCCCTTCCTAACTTCTACGGGCTTTCCTTGCCACCCTCGTTACTGGCATGCCAAGCTTCGAAGCGATCTAAGTACTCTTTAAAGCCGCCTTGACCCTCATACAAACACTGCCAAATATGTTGACCGCTCCTTTGACAGCCGCAGCGCTCACAGTTGGCCTCCCAGTACTCTCTATTTTCCCACCTTACACCTTCTACGAGGTCAAACTCCGCAAACGTTTCGTCTATTTCTTTCTTCCTTTGCGTTAACTCTTTCGTGGTGTCAACCGGACAACATCGGGCGGCAACGTTACCGTGCTCCTCACATGCTACGCCCAGCAGATCGTAATTACCAAGGCATCTATGTCGGTGCCAGGCGTCGGTAACGTCCTCGTCGCAGCGCACGCATACGTTCTTTAAACAAACCCTTCTGCTACGATGGTACTCCAACGCCTGCGCGCTGCTAAACTGCTTATCACAGTCCTCGCAAACGGTAACGTTGTTTACTTCCTTACTGCATACCCGTCTTTCGACGTGATATTGCAATCTTTGCTTGCTGCTGAACTCCCTTTCACATTGCTTGCACTTCATTATAACTAAGTGTTATTTAAGCCTTATAAGGGATACTTAATAAAGTCCTGCACGCTTTCTTTCGCCCAACCGGCCATCGTCAAAAGCGCACCAAACCGTTCTGCGCGCTTCAGACCGCACATTTCATCGTACAATTCCTGCACGCGCTCCTTTAACCGATCGATCTCCTCCCTTTGCATTTCTATGGTGTCTCTTTTATCTTTTGCGTCGGTGGCAATCCTTCTAACTGCGTCCACTGGGTCCATCGTATATATAATGGATCCGAACCATATTCCCTGCAATGCTCTGATAGTAGGACCCACCGGCTGCGGCAAAACGCAGTTCGTCGTGGAGCAGCTATTAGGACCCTTTAGATACCGCTTCGACTATATCGTGCTATTATGCCCCACCTACGTGAATAACCGCACCTGGACGGGCATAGGAGTGAAAGATGACGACTTCTTCGTAGATATCTTAGACCCTAACGAGTTATCCAGCCATTTGAAGTTCTGGCATAAGCAATTCCCTAAAGATACGCAGACGCTCCTCATATTGGATGACATTGCCTGTGGGGACGACGTAAAAAGACGCACTTCCGAGCTCGTTAAACTCGCCTTCAGCGGTAGGCATGACAATATCAGCGTTTGGTTGCTTTCCCAGCAGCTTACCAGTGTCTCTAAGCCCTTCAGGGAAAACATAGGCTCTCTCGTAGTATTTTATACTCCGAGCAAGTCTGACCTGGAAACCATCTTAAGCGACTACGGCGGTGAGATATCCAAGGAACAGTTACACGAATACATGCGGCATTTAAAGACGCACCAACATTCCAAAATGATCTTCTCTTTGAGGTTTCCCTACACGGTTGGAATCTATGATTCCTAATGTATATGGACATTGAGCAGCTCTTAGATGAAGTCCCCACGCAGTTAGATGAAAGTAACCTCAAGGAACAACTTAACATCCTTGTGTCATCTGGGAAGTGCAAAGAAATGATAGGCAAGGAACTTACCCATGAGCAGGTTAATAAGTTGTCAGAAGAGGAGGTTAAGAAGTTCCATAAGAGGTACGAGGCCGCCCTTGCAAGTAAGACCACGGACGCCGTAGCAGACTCCGCTATTCGACTTGCGACTAAATTGCTTGGACTTGCGCTGCCCATAGACGACGTGGAGCAACTGCGGAAGGACATAAGCGAGGACTATGTCATTGCCCAAGAACTTAAGATAACCTGCGGCTGGTTATCTTTGAAGTGCGGTAAGTTAATGGCAGTCGCCTCTGCGGCACTTCACGTGGCTCAGCACGTTGACTTGAAGGAGGTACTAGGTTCCTTCGGAACATCTTGGAAGGACTTCAAGAAGGACAGAGAAGTCGAAAAGGTCTTCCAGGCGGCACTTGCTGAGGTACCTGATCAAGTCGCCTCAAGTACTTAGTCAAGTCGTTGTCAAGTCACCTCAAGTACTTAGTCAAGTCGTTGTCAAGTCACCTCAAGTACTTAGTCAAGTCGTTGTCAAGTCATTGCCAAGTCATTGTCAAGTCGTCATCAAGTTACTTGTCAAGTCCTTCAAGTCCCTTAATATAAGATGAGTGGCACCGAAGAACAACCACCCGTAGAAGATACCAAGATTACCAAGGCTAAATCTCCAGGCAGAGTCGCTGCCGGAAAGAAGCTCGCGGAGATGAATAAAAAGAACAAGGCAAAAAAGGAGGAAAAGGTGGAGGAAAAAGAAGAGGAATCCTTTATTAATCCTGGGTACGTCATTGGCGCGTTAGGAGTTGCTATAGCAGCAGGCAGCCTCTACTTACAATGGCGGGCTACGAAAAAGGTAGAACCACCAACATATCACGCGCCCGTGCACGCACCTGTGGAGGTTAGAAAAAGTAAGATCCCTGAAATGGAGTAATAACCTTCTCGCTCTGTAATATAATGTCAACCGCGTTATTGAAAACTGTTGAAGAAGCAGCTATTATTACTTCTATTGTTGCGGGTATTGGTTGGGTAGGTAAGAAAGTGCTCAAAGAAGACTTTACTGAAGACCCAAGCAAGAGCTTCGCTAATTTTGCTAAGATGACCGCTGCCGTAGGCGGGGCTATCATGGCAAAGAATTACCTACAGAAGGAAAAGTACCTGCCTAACATATAAATGGCTAGCGTAGTCGTAGGCGGAGTTATTGCAGCTTTAGCATTCACTGGAGCTAATTATGGTGGTCAATATTTGGATAGATTAGTTAGAGGTGATCGCAGCGGAGATTTGGCCGCCGAAAGGAAGAGACACGACTTAGCGCTGGAGAAATATCAGCGAGACGTGGCGGCTTGGAATGAAAAAAGACAAGCTTACAGGGATTGGTTGGACAAGAACTACCAAGACAAAATGCAGGCGGATAAGAACTTCGAAAACACAGACTACGCCTTTAAGCTCTATGCGCAAGCACACCCCGCGGCATTAACGGGGTTAAAAAGGCCTCAGTTTAAGGATTACTATCAGCCTTCTAAGAAACAAAAAGACAATGAATTGGTCTTTGTAGGAGTCGCAGGGCTGGCGGGAGGCGTAGCTTTGGCGTATCTAATATAATGATCGTCTTTTTGGAAAGCGATAAAAATAACTTTACCACTTATTTAAATCCCCCCATTAAAGCCCATAAGGTTCGGCTCATAAGTTGCTCTTTGTACAATTCTTGGTATAACCTGATTAGGGGCATAGTCACTGAGCATACAGGAGGATCTAACTATCAAGCCGTATTGCTGCCCGATGGACATTATACGCCAATCACACTGGCCAAGGAATTAGCAAAACACGGTTATACTCTCACCACAGGATTGCCGCACGAAATGACCCTCAAACATAATATGTCAAATTATTCAATGACTTTTGGAAAGTCTGACCCATTGGGATCTTTATTATGTGCCTCGGGCAAGACAATTACCAACACAGCCATACCTGTGAAATGGAAAGTCGCATCCTCTTACGAAGTCTATTGCGATTTAGTCCATAGTTACAACAATGGAGAAAAGTCTTCTCTTATGTCTAAGTTCCTGCCCAAAGGTAATCCATTCGATCTGGTAGAATACACTCCCATTTCTTTGAGCTATGACTTGTCTAATTTGGTAGAAAGCATAAACATCACCATTAAGGTGGACGGAAAGACGGTGGATTTTAACGGACGCAAGATCAATCTCGTCCTGGAATTCATATAATGGGCCGCGTAGAGGACAAACTTAAAAGGATTTACTATGGGCCGGAAGGCTATTGGAGAGGAGCGTCGGCCATCAAGAAACTCGCGACCGCGGCCAGGGTATCAGATGAAACGGCTAAGAACTGGTTAAAAAAACAAACCCTCTGGCAGGTTTATCTTCCCGTGCCCAAGTACATTCCCAGGCCCAGCTTCACCGTAAATACCCCCAATGAAGTTCATCAGGCGGATTTGCTTTTCTTGCCGCACGATAAGGTGAGAAAAAAGACCTATAGATACGCTTTGACCGTAGTTGATATCGCAAGCAGATACAAGGACGCCGAACCCATAACCAGCAAGGATTCTGGGGAAGTCGCAGAAGCCCTAGGTAGGATTTATAAGCGCGTCTTGAAATGGCCTAAGCTGCTGCAAGTGGATGCGGGGACAGAGTTCATGGGCGTGGTCAGCAAGACCCTGAAAGACCACAGCACTAAGATTAGGAGAGCCGAAGCTGAGTACCACAGGGGTCAGAGCATCGTCGAAAGATTCGATAAGACCCTGGCTGAGCGCCTCTTTGGGTACCAGTATTGGAAAGAGCTGGAAGATCCCTCCAAACGCAACAGGGAATGGACACAGCGGCTCCCCCAGGTCGTCGCGGCTTTGAACAACGAGGCGGCCAGGGCTACGGGAATAAAACCCAAGGATGCCATAAAAAAGAAACACGTGGAACACAAGTCCTACGTCAGAAGTTCGAGGGCGGTCTTCCCCCATGAAAAAAAATTAGGTAATGTCACAGTCCGATATCTCTACGGACCGGGTGAATTAGAAGGAGGATCCAAAAGAGCTACGGATCCTAATTGGTCTTTGGAAACTTACCAGATCCGAAGCGTAATAGCTAAGAAGGGTCAGCCCATCTTGTATTATCTTCACGATGGCCCCACACGTGGGTTCGTCATGGAAGAACTGCTTATCGTGTGATGTCCGAATGCTATCGTATGCACTCCGTCATCACACATCCATCGCTTACCGTCAAATGCAGACAGTGACACCTTCTCCTGCGTGACGTTATGTATCTGATGACCATAGCTGCGCAGGCTGTTCATCTTATGCCGCTGTTCCTTCCGTGTTCGTAATACGTTGAGGTAGGACTCGTGCGTAATGTCCTTCTTAACCACGTACTTTTTTACGCCTTTAGCTTTCTTTTCTACGCCGTCTAACTTTAGCACGCTGTACATCTTTGGTTTCAGACCCACGTACTCTACTATGGGTTTTCCTAACATTTCGTCTTTCATCTTCCCAATTACCTTCTTATTCTTCGCAGAGTAAAGGAAGTGCTCCTTCGGGTAACCGCTGGTGTCGTACTCGTCTATGTCGGGGAGGCAGTCTTTGTAAACGTCTTCCGTTTGCACTTCTAGAATTAGGGAGTCGGTGTCTGTGTACAGGAGGCGACAGCGGTCTCCGTACTTTGGCTTAAGCTTATCGTAGTAGAACTCATACATAAGCAGCTTCGATAGATCCAGCACCGTAAAGCCTGTGTAAACGGGCTTGTTTAGTAAGAGGTTTGCCCTTTTCATGTGAATCACGTAGAAGTTCAGCATTTCTACGTATCTAACGAAGCCTGGCTGTGACACGTATGCTTCTGCTTCCTCTTTGGTGCTGACTATTTTTACGCTTACGCGCTTGCGGATGTTCTCCATTGTCTTTCCGAACACGCTGTTGTTCATCAGTTTGAAGAGGTTTTTCTCGAAGTCATTTTTCGCTGCGGTACGCTTTTGCGTGTTAAAGTCAATGTAGGGGCGCATCCAGGGTTCCTGCGTGAATTTTAGGACTCTGTGGATCTTCTCTACGCGCATTCCGTGTCGCACGTAGAACTGCAGGTTGCGGTAATGTACCACATACTTCTTCTTATCCATCAGGTTCATAGTTAGTTTCCTGTACGGTTTGTAACCAGGGCACATTTGCTTTTGCAGCGGACTTAGCTGCTTAAATGGTATCTCTATCGCTTCTGGTGCTAAGGGGAACTCATTGTGTTCGTCGTGCAGGCGCTCTGGGTACTCCAGATCCACTTCTAAGACGTAACCCTTGTCTTCCTCCTTTCCTACCTGCATGTAGAAGTCTATCGGCTTCACTGGATCCCATTCGAAGTCTCTCACAGGTAGGTACTGTGACATTGCCCAACCATAAAGGTTATTCGCATCCAGGTAGTAAATGTATGTGGTTGGTTTCTCTGGGTCGTGCTCTACTAAGGGGTTGTTTGCGCGGGCGTAACGTCGGCTGGGTCCGCATACGCCGCCACGAATACCGTCTTCCATAAACCGATACATGTCGTACTCCGTTAGGAGATCCAACTGCGCATTTGTCTTCTTTAACAAAGCACTCCAGCTGAGCCCAGGAGCCGTGTAGAAATTAGCGGGATCCAATCCGTAATATTCCATAGCCATCTTTCTGAAGCTTTGGAAAACATCTGCAAGCAGCACTACGTCAGACCTTAGGTAGATGTCGTGGTAGTCCCCCATGTTCTCACAGGAGTACTTTTCCCACACGTCTAACGCATGCTGGTACTCCTCATCCTTTATACCGGACTCGTTTAGGGTGCTGTAGAAGCGATCTTTGGGTGGTAGGGACTCTTTGAATCGATCCCAGGAATCCATGTATTCGTATGGGTAGACTCCTTTCCTTTCCGCACCATATTGACTGGAAATGGGAAAGTTGGTGTTATACTTTACGAGGTTTGCCAAGGAGTCCGCCATAAACTGCTGCGAATCTAAGAACTTTAGCTTACCCACAGTTACGGACATGTAGCGCTCTTTGTTGTTGGGTATGCATTTGACGTCGGAGCCGTCTGTTCCTTGTAGTAGCAAATGGGAGTCGTAACCGCGGAGGTTGTGAAAGAACACCGGAATCTCCATATCTGGATTTACTTTGAAGTTTATATTGCATTTCCAATGAGCCGCTCCTCTGTATTTACCAGTGATGTGGCAGTGATCCCTAACCTTATCCACATAGAAATCCTCAACAAATGCTTTGTGGCAGTGAATGCAGTGCGTGGAGGGCTTTCCCGGCTTCTCACCTTTCTTAGCATACTTCCCGCATTTAAAATGAGCTTCTCCTAGATACTTTCCATCTTCATCCCACGCTTTCTTGGCTCGTCTTCCAAACTGAAGAAGCGTATGTTGGCAAATGTGGCATTTTTTTGCCTTGTTAAAAGCCTCCTGGTTCTCTTTGGTAAATTCCATCTTCTTTGGACGTCTTAATTGTTCTCTTATCTCCCCCTCCTCTTCTCGCAATGCTTCTAGAAACTCATTAGCTGCGTTCTTACCTCGGTAAATCACAGGAGGGTTTGCTTTACCGTCTGATCTGACTACTATGTAACCAAAGGAGCAGATCTCGTGTAATCCTACCTTATTCGTGGCACCACGTTTCTGCTCTTCCTTAGTTATCAACGCTTCGAAGTCTGCATATATCACGTAAGGCACTTGCATCTGCTTTTGATGGTTTGCGTATGAAAGCTCTTTGTTGGTGGGCATCTGGATCCGTTGCGCCACTTCTTCGACTCCGCGACATATTTCGTCGTGATCCTTTAGAGCTTTAACGCTGGTAAAGGATAACAAACAACAGTCGCAGAAGTATTTCTTGCCTTTGTGTTTGGTGTGTCTGTAAAATAGTCTGCTAATGTGTTTAACCCATGAGTAGTGTCCGCCGTGGTAGAATAAATGTACGCGCTCTCCTTTACTTTTTGACAGAACTAACGGTACTATCGTCTGCTCTCTGACTCCGTAAACGTTAATTGCTAGATCGTTTATTTCCTCAAATATGGGGATGTCTATCAACTGCATTGGGAACTCTACGCCATCCCACTCCAAATCATCTGTTGGGTACTTGCTTGGTCTACATGGATCCTTATCTACTGGATACAGTGCGGATCGTATTGCCCACATAAAGCATCTGTTGTCATCATTTTTTACGTTGACTATGGCTTTCTTCCTTTCTACCCACGTTGGTAGGGGCACGTAACTTCCTCCTCGTATTGGCACGTACCTTGCCATGCTAACCTCCATACCTTCTACCTCCTCCACTGTCCAACCTGATCCTTCTTTCGTGTAGTTAGACAGCGACTCCATTATTGCTTCTAAGGCTTTGCTGAGTGACCTATCCAAATTCGTGGACTCTAATATGACCAGTGACTTTGATCGCAGCATTGCTGTCGTCGTTACCTCATCTTTTGACAAACTTACTTCTACCATTATGCTCGCTTTCAGGGCTCCTAATTCTTCTATGCCTTTTCGAAGCGTTCTCTTGACCTTCCTTTCTGACTGACGCCAAAACTGTCTAACGTCAATCTCACCGTTACCGGGTATTGACACCGTTTCGAAATTGCTTTGGGATTCCATCTATATAATAGGAAATATCTTATACCTAATTCCAGACCCTTTTCAGATCGTCGTAGTCATACTCACAATCCTGACAATGCCAAAACAATTTAACCTTAGTCTCAAACTTCTTACCACATCCACAATCATAGCTGCTCATACATTTCGTCTTCATCTTCAAATGCTTCTTCAAGTCCACTTCTTTCTTAAAAGTTCTCTTACAATCTTCGCACTCCATATATAGACTAACATATTTAAGTGCGCTGTTGCCCTCAACCACACTTGGAGTGGGGGGTCGTCCGTAGGTGGATTTTTGACGCGGGTCTTACCCCGTGTTGAGATTGCGCTGTTGCCCTCACGGGTAATCCTGGCGTAAACTAACATATTTCGAGTGCGCTGTTACCCCCACGGGTGATCCTGGGGGTCTCATAGGGAATGAGGGCTACGCAAACACGGGTTAGTGACTTTAAACGGGAAATCCTCGTGTGGTCACTGCGCTAGAACCCCCATTCCCTATACTACTGAATGTCAACAAACATAAGGAGGGCACAGGAAGACCAATCTTCGAATAGTGCAACAAGTATCCACGAGTTCGCCAAAGGGCGTTTGATTTCATTTCTTTCGTTCATTTTAACACAGCTGCTCGTAGAAGTAGGGTCACGTGACCTGTTAGTGCGAGTCGTCTATTCCTTCGAAAAAGAATAAACACTTTAGAAAATTAGATGGTATTTTTAGAAGCAAAAACAAAAGCATTGTATTGGTTTCCGGGCCTTTTTACGCCCAAAATATTGAGCAGACCCTGGAAACCAGGAACTGCATATAAGCGTGTTTAGTTTCCCAGAATGTTTATAACTCTCAAAGCTCATTAAGATAACAGATATACAAAACGATCTTAAGCTTGTGAAATAACGGCTTCTTTGATTAGATATGGGAAACATCACGAGTCAACCTTCGACGTTAAGCGACGAGGAAAGAAACCGCCTAAATGAAAATCTTGAACCGATGGAAAGAAATGAGAGAACGACGTTAAGCGACGAGGAAAGAAACCGCCTAGATGAAAATCTTGAACGGATGGAAAGAAATGTGAGAATCATCTCCATCAGCCATTTTGTATCAAGCGAGTATTACCGAAAACTTGCTCAAGGACTAAACTTGCTCAAGGACTAAACTTCCTTACGCTGATAGCATTACCTACTTCAGCTGCAGTACTAACGGCGTTAGTATTACCTACTTCAGCTGCAGTACTAACGGCGACAGTATTACCTACTTCATCTGCAGGACTAGCGGTGAGAGTTAAACCATCCAAAAGAATTGGCGTTGCGTTGAGTGTTATTGGTTTGGTCTTCAGTGGTTTTCAAAAACTCGTCACAAGGCCAAATTATCACCCAGAGGAAATCCAGGCAAAACACTATGATGCGGGGATCGGGCTACAGTCTTTCCACAACGAGGTGATTGTGTATCGTCAGCTTCGTCTGAAGAATAAAAGTTTGACAGCAAAGGAATTTATGAAGGAATACAGAGAACTTATCGAGAAGAAGGAGCGTTGTGATAAGGTTATTCCAACTGAGACATGGGCATACGTGAGGGCTAGAAACAGGGATGACCATTTTAAGGCAAAGTGGAGGAAAAATAATACAGGTCAAATTTTGGAAATTCAGAAGGAAAATGGCAAAGAAAACTAAATAAACAACGTAAAACGTTTCGCGAAGTCGGAAGAATAGAAAAATGTTTAGTTTCATGCACTCAGCATGTGGCGTATTTTGTTTTTAAAAGAAGAAAAATAGAATTCGCTAAGCATTATAATAATTATTTGCATAACAATGTACGTCTGTAATTCCATATACCACGGATCACTAGTTTGTCTTTTCTTGCGTGATTAAAATTATGATTTATAACATGTTATAGCAGACAGTCTCGTCCACTTGTTATGTCTTGTTTTGTGCAAAGTTTCAACAATTATTTCTACAGTGGTTGGTAAAAGTAAAGTAAACGAATACCCCAAACACCACTTCTATCAAAGATATTCGCTAGACAAAAGTTTCTTGTAGGCATATTTGAAATTTGAATACCGGCTAAAACTGATCCTTGATCCTTGCTCGATCCTTGCTCGTTAAGGAATTTTACATTTTTTTATAAAGATTGCGCGATAAACCGACTCGTGAAAGAGGAAGGTGGGAGGGGACTCGCGAAGCGTAGAAACGAGTTATTATGAGGGGTCTCAATATGCAAATGTATCACTGACTTAAGGGAAGAAGGGTCACGTGACCTGTTAGTGCGAGTCGTCTATTCCTTCGAAGTAGAAGAATAAACACAATTTAGAAAATTAGATAGTATGTTTGGAAGCTATAAAAGCTACTATTTCACCTCATATGGAACCAAAAGCATTGTATTAGTTTCCGGGCCTTTTTACGTCCAAAATATTGAGCAGACCCTGGAAACCAGGAACTGCATTGAAGCGTGTTTTCCCAGAACTCAGAACATAAAGATAACAGATACATAAAACGATCTTAAATTTGTGAAATAACTGCTTCTTCCATTTGATGCTTCCTTAAAGACAAAGGCAAATCGTTCCATTCTTTAACTACACGATGAAAATACGAGAATTTCAAAAAAAATTCTCGTATTTTCATCGTGTAGTTAAAGAATGGAACGATTTGCCTTCATATAATCTCAGAAATGCTGAATGCTCTTACAAAATTAAAATTAAAATTTAAAAAAAAAAAAATCAAAAAAATTTATATTTAAATTTAAAATAAATTAAATTAAATTAAAATTTTGTAAGCGCATTCAGCATTTCTGAGATTATATGAAGCATTACCAGCTGGCTCTAAATAATCGAGTAAGTTTATATCGCATAGACCTAATCTACATTTATAAAGGAAAATGAGGTCAAAGTATTTTCTCCTAGAAGCTAATGATAGTAGCTTAAGTTCCTTCAGCCTTTCTCCATAGGTTTTGTTCTTGACGATGACTTTCGTTGCCCTCCGATGAACTCCTTCCAGGATATCAACTAGATAAGCTTGATGAGGCGACCAGACTTCACAAGCGTACTCCAAGTTAGGTCTTACCAGATGGATGTATAGATTCAGAAAGACTTTCGGGATAGGACGTTTACCGTAGGTCCTTTTGATGAGGCCAAACATTCAATTGGGGTTTACTTTGGACACAATGTGCTCACTTCAGGACAGGCTTTGTGTCATGACAATTCCTAAATCTAAAATTATAAAATTAGATGGTATTTTTAGAAGCTAAAAGCTACTATTTTACCTGACATGGAACCAAAAGCATTGTGTTAGTTTCCGGGCCTTTTTACGTCAAAATTGTTGAGCAGACCCTGGAAATCAGGAAATGCATCGAAGCGTGTTTTCCCAGAATTTTTGTTAGTACTCAGAACATATAAAGATAACAGATATACGAAAAGATCTTAAGCTTGTGAAATAACTGCCTCTTTGATTAGCTATGGGAAACATCAGAAGTCAACCTTCGACGTTAAGCGACGAGGAAAGAAACCGCCTAGATGAAAATCTTGAACGGATGGAAAGAAATGTGAGAATCACCTCCAAGAGCCATTTTGTATCGAGCGAGTATTACCGAAATCTTGCTCAAGGACTAGACATTCTTACGATGTTAGTATTACCTACTTCAGCCGCCGGTCTAGCGGTAAGCGTTTATCCATCCAAAAGAATTGGCGTTGCGATGAGTGTTATTGGTTTGGTCTTCGGTGGTTTTCAAAAATTCGACACAAGTTCAGATTATCATCCTGCGAAAATACAGGCACGACACTTTGATGCGGGGATCGGGCTACAGTCTTTCCACAGCGAGGTGATGCTGTATCGTCAGCTTCGTCTGAAGGATAAAAGTTTGACAGCAAAGGAATTTACGAAAGAATACAGAGAACTTATCGAGAAGAAGGAGAGTTGTGATAAGATTATTCCATCTGAGACATGGGCATACGTGAAGGCTAGAAACAGGGATGACCATTTTAAATCAACATGGAGGAAAAATAATACAGGTCAAATTTTGGAAATTCAGAAGGAAAATGACAAAGAAAACTAAATAAACAACGTTAAACATTTCGCGAAGTCGGAAAAGTAGAAAAATGTTTAGTTTCATGCACTCAGCATGTGGCGTTTTTTTGTTTTTAAAAGAAGAAAAATAGAATTCGCACAGCATTATAATAATTATTTGCATAACAATGTACGTCTGTAGTTCCATATACCACCGATCATCAGAGAGCCGAACTGCTTTGAATTCGTTGTTTTTTACGTACAAACAAGATAGTCAATGTGCTTACTTGATTTTTTGTTGCCTTATAGATGTCTTGCTTCTAACTTAAAAAAAAAAATTAGTTGGTCTTTTCTTGCGTGATTAATATTATGATTTATAATATCTCAGAGGATACACTAGTATCCCAAGTTACTTTGCGAGTTTCGTTTTCCAATATGGCGTCGCTACTAACTCGTCGGTAGCGGTGTGCGACTTTCACTTTCCGTAGCAGCCGTTACGTGACCTGTACGAGGTAAAAACTCATGACCTTGTATTGTTTATTAAAAATACTCTTAATCTACATACATATTTGTTTGGATTTGCGCCAATTGTCAGAGTTATATCGCTCGAGTTCACTTTGTCACGCGGTGTCATACCTTATGTCATATAGTTGGATTTTATATGGTACATCAAGTAAATGCTGCTTTTCACATATTTGAGTATTTTAAGTTTAAGCAAAAAATATGTGTCATTCAGATATTTAGGAAAAGCAAAACCTTGAAATGACCAAAAGTGACCCATGATTTATAGTCTTTTGGACAGTCACAATTGAAGTATATTTACGACAATTTATCGCAAACGCGACTCGTAGTAAAAAGGTGTGATATTTTTTGCCGATTACATACAAACCAAAAATATTTAATAAACCTTACTCCTACACTAGATGTAGAAGTAAGGCGAATAAGAGCTGGGCTACGGACGTTATTGAACAAGTAATCCATCGAAGAGTTGTCACTCGTTGTTGTTGGAACAAGAGCGACACGTCTCTCTCTCAATTTCTCCAATAAACTGACGTGAACGAGTCTAAAAACGACTTGTACTCCTTCAAGGCCGGGTAAACAAACAGAAAAATCATCTTTTGAAACGCAATGAACATACAATAATGAAATATCTTGAAAAGCATTTGCCGAGTCTGAACACCGCCATCTTGTTGTGCACTCTAAGCCGGTCAAACCAAAGTGATGACGTCACGAAAAAGTGATAATATAGTATCAAACACAATGCATTCTGGGATACTAGTGGAACCTCCTTTGATAATATCTTATAGTAGACAGTCTCGTCCACTTGTTATGTCTTGTTTTGTGCAAAGTTTCAACAATTATTTCTACAGTGGTTGGTAAAAATAAAGTAAACGAATACCCCAAACACCACCTCTATCAATAATATTCGCCAGACAAGAATTTCTCGTAAGCATATTTGAAATTTGAATACCGGCTAAAACTGATCCTTGGTCCTTGCTCGATCCTTGCTTGTTAAGGAATTTTACATTTTTTTACAAAGATTGCGCGATAAACCGACTGGTGAGAGAGTAAGGTGGGAGGGGATTCGCGAAGCGTAGAAACGAGTTATTATGAGGGGTCTCAATATGCAAATGTATCACTGACTTAAGGGAAGAAGGGTCACGTGACCTGTTAGTAGAAGTAGAAGAATAAATACAATTTAGAAAATTAGATGATATGTTTAGAAGCTATAAAAGCTACTATTTCACCTCACATAGAACTAAAAGCATTGTATTAGTTTCCGGGCCTTTTTACGTCCAAAATATTGAGCAGACCCTGGAAACCAGGAACTGCATTGAAGCGTGTTTTCCCAGAATTTTTTTAAGTACTCAGAACATATAAAGATAGCAGATATACGAAACGATCTTAAGCTTGTGAAATAACTGCCTCTTTGATTAGCTATGGGAAACATCAGAAGTCAACCTTCGACGTTAAGCGACGAGGAAAGAAACCGCCTAAATGAAAATCTTGAACCGATGGAAAGAAATGAAAGAACGACGTTAAGCGACGAGGAAAGAAACCGCCTAGATGAAAATCTTGAACGGATGGAAAGAAATGTGAGAATCAACTCCAAAAGCCATTTTGTATCGAGCGAGTATTACCGAAAATTTGCTCGAGGACTAGACATTCTTACGACGATAGCATTGCCTACTTCATCTGCAGGACTAGTGGTTAGCTTTTATCCATCCAAAAGAATTGGCATTGCGTTGAGTGTTATTGGTTTGGTCTTCGGTGGTTTTCAAAAATTCGACACAAGTTCAGATTATCACGCAGCGAAAATTCAGGCACAACACTTTGATGCGGGGATCGGGCTACAATCTTTCCACAGTGAGGTGATGCTCTATCGTCAGCTTCGTCTGAAGGATAAAAGTTTGACAGCAAAGGAATTTATGAAGGAATACAGAGAACTTATCGAGAAGAAGGAGAGTTGTGATAAGATTATTCCATCTGAGACATGGGCGTACGTGAAGGCTAGAAACAGGGATGACCATTTTAAGTCAACATGGAAGAAAAATAATACAGGTCAAATTTTGGAAATTCAGAAGGAAAATGACAAAGGAGACTAAATAAACAATGTAACAACGTTTCGTGAAGTCGGAAAAATAGAAAAATGTTTACGGTTATACACTCAACATGTGGCGTTTTTTGTTTTAAAAACGAAGGAAATAGAATTCGCACAACATTATCATAACATTTAAAGTGCAAATGAACCCTTTGACAACACATTCAGTACTGGTTCTGTAGACATTGGTTCTGCATAAAGTAAACAGTTGATTGGTAAAATATTTCTTGATTTGAGTGATGCGTCTTTAAGTTATGAAGGTTTATACTTCCAATATGCTAATGATGATGACGTCAGGTAAGGTATTTGAGTGTTTTTGTTGTAACTAGTAATACTAAATGCTGGCCATTTTGAAAATAAGAATTTCGAATAGCTTTCATGTAAACCATGAGTAAAATAATGATGCTTTTTGAATACTGTATCTATGAACCAGTTCGATTTTATATATTTAATTAAGCCTTAATAGACGTCACACTTATTAGCATATTGGAAGTATACACCTCATAACTTAGAAACATATCACTCAAATCAAGAAATATTTTACCATTTAAATATTTACTTCATATAGAATAAGCACTGAAAGTATTGTCGAAGGGTTCATTTGCACTTTAATAATAAGTTTAATAAATTCACACAATTGAAAAGGTAATATATTTATTTATAATTATTTATTATATTTATTTATTAATTATTTTACAATTGAAAACGTAATATATGAACAAGTTACATAATCATAAATAGAAGTATATCTAAGAATATAAAAATAGAGTGCAAAGAGTATACCCGTGAAATAGATAGCTAGCTAACTAATTAGAGTACAAACACTAAAAGTGTGCAACACTTTGCACTATTTAGTAGTAAATAGTGCTAATTTAACAATATAAAACAATGGAATTTGCATGAAATTGTGCTATTTAGTATTACTAAAGTTTCACAGATTTACTGTGGTCACTCTATTATTTGTACTCTAGTTTGGAAATTATAATATAACAAAGTGTGTGTGGTTGTTGAAAGAGTAAAAACTTTCGAGTCAACAACCACCCACATATTATAGAATATATGATATATGATGATAATAATAATAATATTTATTAATGCTTAATTGGCAATATAAAATTGAAAAACTTAAGTTTACAAATAGATATATATATATAAAGATATACAAATATATAAAAATAAAAATATATATAAAGAAATAAATACACTATATATGATAAAATCTAATACATGTAAAAATTTAAGGATCAGTGTCCCAAGTCTTACTACAATAAGGTAAAAAGCTATTTTGAAAACGTTTGGTATTGCATTTCATCAGTGGAATAGACCTCCAAGGGCGGATCCAGGGGGGCGCAAAGGGGGGCCAGCCCCCCCTTCAGCAGAAAAAAACCATGCTTTTTTATATTGATTTCCGTTGTGTTGACGGAAGAAACTCAATTAGCCCCCCCTAAACTCAATTAGCCCCCCCCCCCTAAAATTTTGGCTGGATCCGCCCTTGACCTAGGGCATCTTAAAGCATATCTATGATGAAAAATATTTGGTAACAGGTCATGAACACGATCTGATTCAGAAAAATAGAAACATAAAAATTACGTGTGAGTAATTCCCTACGTTCATTAAGAGTAACAAGACCAAGCTCATATAAACGTTCATTATATGAGAAAATTGGTAAGATGATCTTAGTTGCTCTCCTTTGAATCTGTTCGACTTGATCCCTTAGCTTTTGTGTTAGCGAGGAATGCCACACTGAACATGCATACTCTAAGATAGGCCTGATGAACGTACAGTAAACAATATGCAGATCAGAGGACAGTACACCACTTCTCTTAAGCGTACGAAGGGCATACAGTCTTTTACTTGCTTATGTATATATAGGGTGCGCGGAGTGAACTAGCAACAGGATTATTGACTCGTTTACTGCTAACATTCTGTTAATATCGTTGCATTATCGAAGTAAAATATTAGCTTTACCTATTTTAATACGATTACTATCACTTCTGATTCCTTTTGCATAAAAGTCCTTATTTATGTTAGGAATCTATTGACATTAGAACTTTTAAAGTTGTATTCATTGCTTGGATTTTTCACCCATTTTTTTCTCTGTAGTATTTCATCTCAAGCAATACCCATTCACTAATGGTCAGTGTCTAGAGGTTGTAGTAACAGAAGTATTGAGTCCATGGGAATTGTGGGTACAACCGACTGGGAATGGATTCAACCTTCTTATGGAAAAAATGTGGTAAGAAAGAAAAAATGGATTGCTGATTCCTTCCTTGCCTTCCTTCCTCCCTCCCTCCCTCCTTCCCTCCCTCCCTTCCTCCCTTCCTTCCTCCCTCCCTCCCTCCTTCCCTCCCTCCCTTCCTCCCTTCCTTCCTCCCTCCCTCCCTCCTTCCCTCCCTCCCTTCCTCCCTTCCTTCCTCCCTCCCTCCCTCCTTCCCTCCCTCCCTTCCTCCCTTCCTTCCTCCCTCCCTCCCTCCTTCCCTTCCTCCCTTCCATTATTCCTTCCCCCTCTCTCTTTCTCTCTTTTGTTCTACCATTCTCATCTCCTAAGCTTCATTACATGTTGTTTTTGGTTGTATTTTCATTAATATTACAATATTGAACTACTCGACTCCTTGAAAAGGCGCAAAAAGAAACCATAAAATCATGCCGTTTTTTGTCCAGAAATTAACGGCGATAAAACAAAACCAGCAACAACGACTTGTAACAACGACAATGAAACCAACCTTAGCTTCATTTTTATTGGTAGAGTCAACAAAAATGATAGAATCGCGCTCCCTGGGACAAAGTGATGTGGGCCATTAACTACTACGACGAAAATCGCTCAAACTTGGATTCAGCTGAAACTTCCTAAGAATACTCTTTAAAGGTCCAATATTCACTGTATGAAGTGTTTTCTCGATATTCAGGACGAAAGTATGATATTTTTACGATTATTTTTTGGAGTCTGTGACGTCATACACTCAACATCAAACATTGCTACATATATTTCTTTGTATATAAATCCTTAATTTATTTTATTCCTATGAAGCCCAAAGGGTGGCTAATGTGCTTATTTCACATTACTTGTGACTATGATTTGTATTTTGGGGTGTTTGGGTATTTCTTTCTCCCTTTACTACTGATATTTTGATCATAAACTACAAAGAAATGTATGGAGCGATGTTGAGTGTATGACGTCACAGACTCCAAAAAATAATCGTAAAAATATCATACTTTCGTCCTGAATATCAAGAAAACGCTTCATACAGTGAATATTGGACCTTTAAAGAGTATTCGTAGGAAGTTTCAGCTGAATCCAAGTTTGAGCGATTTTCGTCGTAGTAGCACTTTAACCAATAAAAAAGCCGAACATTTAACGTAGAACGTATATGACCTCAGGTTCAATCTATAAATAAATAACATTGATTAAAAAGCCAGTTTGTAGTTTAAGAATCGTGTCAAGTGCGCATGCGTTTTTATTCCAAATTTCTCACCTTTTGTTCAAACCATCTTTTGTTCTTAATTAAACAAAAGAAGGTGAGAAATTCGGGATAAAATCGCATGCGCACTTGAAACGATTCTTAAATTACGACCTGGCTTATTTTTAATAATCTTGTTTTCTTCCCAGCATGCAGTTCGCCAAAGCAGCATCATCGGGTTACAAAGGAGGCCTGTCGTCACCCCCCTCAGTAGGAGAGTATTGCTGTGCACGGTTTACTATTGATAACACGTGGTACAGAGCACGTGTTGTTGGTCTTCACCAATCAGAAGGCCCGATGAAACAAACTGAAGGTTGGTTTTTATAGACATGCATCGATATGACATACGTGGTTAGCTTTTAGAACATTGAAATTAAATCGTCGTTCAGTGTTTAATAGCCATTGCCTAACAAATCTGTGGCCCCTCTTCCCATTAAAGAATTGGAATTTAGAATTTGATTTTTACGGAGGGAGGAAAAAAGGATAACCCGGAGAAACACCCTCGAAGCACAGAACAGAACCAACAAACAGCGCTACCCACATACGACACAAAGTCCGAGGAACAACCGGGTCGTATTCGTGAGAGCAAGCACTCCCACTGCATCTCATTACCAGCAACTAGAAAATGGTTTGTCCAGGGTCGTGTTTGTCTCACGGTAGGATCTATCTGTTCAAACAGGTCGTCGTCAACGGAATAGTAGCAGTAGCAGTACCAGTAGTCTCGATAACTCATACCCTGGGTTAGAGGTAGAGGTCCTGTGTATTGATGATGGTAACTGTGAACGGCTTCCTCTGAGCAGGTTAAGACCACTGGACGAGAACCTGGCTGTGGTTCCCTGTCAGGCACTGTGCTGTGCGTTGGCTGGGGTAAAGCCGCTGGTCCAGAATACTGTCAAGTCACAAGGTAAAGGCGCATGCGCCAAACGTAATGCTGCTGGTCTTGATTGCGTGATGAACGATGCTTTGATGTCCTAAGAAAGAAAAACTTCCTCCTCGAACTTGGTTCGAACGAGCAACAAACGCAAGCAAACTTATGTGTGAACTGCGGTAACGCAAAACACAAGCCAATGTACGTGTGAACTACAGTAACGAAAACGCGAGATAAAAAATATTTTTGATGTAAGCAAGCGAGAGCCTTACTGCGCTTGCAAATCTTAATCTGCTTGCGTTTGCGTTTAACGTGGGAACACTGCTTGCGCTTGCATTTACGTTTGCGTAGGCGTTAATTTCTCGTGTTATGCGCGCACATAAAATATCTGAGTAGAAGGTGCCGCCTTTGCTCTAAAAACATCTGCAAATGATCGTTCGCCATGGCTCGGATGACCGCGTAAAATGGCGGTTCCGTCTCATTTAGAGACGTTAAGCATTATTCTGACAGTTGTGTTCTATTCTGTAGGTGATTCAGTATGGAAAGAAGAAGCAATCGAATGGCTAAAAAACAAAGTATCTGGTACAAAACTACTGGCTTACCCAAGGAAGGCTGATGAAGATCCTCTTATCATGGTAGATCTTTACTTTGCGCCTTCGGGAAGAAAAACCTCCAAAACAAAAGGGAATGATAGCACTTTACCAGAACTGCAGTATAGTATTGGAAATATTATGGTTATTGAAGGTTTTGCGCAGCGTGTTGATCAAGTGACTACACAGCCCGATGATAGCAAGAATACCAGTCCACGGTCTGGATTTAGTGAAGGCGTTTTGTCACGCTCCTGTAGTAGCATAAGTGTTGCAAGTCTACAGGGCTGCGCAATGCCTGTATTTGAAGAAGAGGAGGGTCCTGTCACACAGAGTAGGTCTGTCACGCAAGATAGCCCTGTCATTACACAAGCTGGTGCTATCACGCAAGGCCGTTCTGTGATAAGGGAGAGTTTCGTGACACACGGTAGTGCGGACACGCAGAAAAGTGATTCAAAAGTCGAACAAAACGTTATTCGAGGTGTCAGTCCGTCTAACACGACAGTGGCAAATCATCCGCAGAAAACTCATTCTAAAACTCTAAATCAAAGTGTCACGCAACAACAAAATTCCAATCATTCCAAAGAACGTAGTACCAAAGATCCAGAGGTAAAGTCAGCAGTTACGCAGTTAACGCACAACAAAGAAATTGACAATGTTAGTGAAAATAATCTCGTGGTGAAAAGGGAGTCACCACGACACCCCCCTGAGGGGAGCAGTCTGACTGGACCGTTGGACGAACAGCAAGGTTGGTATCTTAGTAGCAAATATCCATTTATCCCCCACTCCTCCCTCCTTGATTTGTTATTTGCTTTTCGTAAATCGACCGTACAATAGACCTATCCCGAATTCGCTTGACTGACCACGAAACAATGGTTTGAAGTCGAGACTGAACTTGATTCTTTTATTCATCAAGTTCAACCTCGACGTGAAACCATTGTTTTGTGACCAGTCAAGCGAATTCGGGATAGGTCTATTACAACTTGCTTATGGCTGTAAGGCCCAGTTCATACGTCGAACTTTTCATGCGCCGAACCAAATGTTAAGAATTAAGATCATGAAAAGTACGACGTCTCAACCAATTACGTTCAACCATGATATTAAGATCGAACCAATCGTTAAGATCGACTGAAGCGGTCGGGAATTACGACTTCGGAGCTACTCTGATTCAAACGACGAACTTTTCATGAACCGAACCTAATGCATATATTATATTTAATCGCGAAATGCTTGACTTGGAAAAATCTAATTGGATCGACTGAATTTGGAACGACGTCTGAATCAAAAGTAGATATTGGACGATCTTTGGTCGATCTTCGACGTGTTAGGTTTGGTTCATGAAAAGTTCGACGCATGAACCGGGCCTGAGTGTCAGCTTAAACTTGGCGCTTGAATGTCGCTCACGACAGTTGGTGAGGTAAAATTGTACCGTTTAAATTAACCTTAACAAGTAGCACGAACCGTAGGCGATTACTCTTACAAAGAACAAGTACTTTGTAGTTTGAAAGTGTCTTGCTCAGTTTTTTGAGACGCATAGCTTTGAACTAATCAGAGCGCGCTTAGCGAGTTGAATATATAACTTGATATTCCAATATATTATACTACAGACATGGATAACATGTGTCTTGAAGACAACAAAAAGCGCCTTTACCTTCCTTCACAAGATCAGCCTCTATTACTACAAGTCATGATGGCCGAGGCTGTCTCTCCTAGTGAGTTCTTCGTCCATCTTGTTACACCAGAAGCTGTACTTCTCGCTGAACTGAATGAGGACTTGGATTCTTACTACAAAAGTATGTATAAAAAACTGAACCATTTTTATCGGATGCGACTTTGTCGTACACGATTTGTCGTACGCAATATTTCCTGATAAACTGACTGAGGACTTGGATTCTCACTACAAATGTATGTATAACAAAATTAAACGGTTTTTATCAGATGCGACGCGTCGTATACGATTTTTCGCACGCAATATTTTTGTGCACGATTTTTTAGGAGTGACTCGGACAAGGTTTGTTAACGATGCCAAGGTGGCTACTATAACATTATACAAGCCAGTAGTTTATCAACCAAGTATTTTTTTCTTCAGACCCTTAAAAAAGGACTTCTGGTGAGATCAAAGACAGGCAATAGGGTAACTCACAGATCGAACCAAAATTTATTTATCTGTGTTTTTTCTTCCCATTAGATAGTGACGTGACGTCAACCCCCACAGATTATCGTCTAAGCATCGGAGACTACTGTTGCTCCAAGTTTACCGCTGACAACATGTGGTGTCGTGCGCAGGTCATAGATGTAAAGATCTCCTCTTCTCTAGGAGATGGACCGGAATCATTTTGCTCGCAAGATAGCGAGGCTGTGAGGGCTGATATTCATGTGTTTTATATTGATTATGGAAACTGTGAATGGGTTTCCATGGAGAAAACCAGACCGTTATTACCCAAGTTTACGATACTCCCTGGATTTGCTGTCAAGTGTCGATTAGCTGGTGTGAAGCCTGTCGTCATCCAAGGTGATACGTTGTCATGGTAGCATGACAGAACCACAGCAACAGACTAATTGATTAACTACTGTAATAGACCTCTCTCAAATTCGCTTGCTGGTCTGCAAAGTGTTTTCCAAGTCGAAAACTAAAAGGGCTAACTCACAGATTGAACCCCGAAACAACCTCTGGACTGATATAAGTCAGGGCATGGCTAACTCACAGATTGAACCCTGAAACAACCTCTGGGTTGAACTAAGTCAGGGCATAGCTAACTCACAGTATCAAATCCTGAAACAACCTCTGGGCTGATCTAAGTCAGGGCACGTCTAGCTCACAGATTGAATCCCGAAACAACTTCTGGACTGATCAAAGTCAGGGCACGGATAACTCAATATTTTTCCATTTCAGACCACGTGTCATTCCCTAGAGCATGATTCCTTTGTTTAACGTTTGCACATGAGAAGACATATGAATATGAATACAACTCAAACAAAGAATTATATTCTCATGGAAATGACACGTGGTCTGAAATGGGAAAATATTACGCCCAAGCCAAATAGGTTTATTTACCAGGGTGGCTTTTGTTTACGTTTAGATGAAAGCACAGCCATGCTGTCTAATGAAGAAGTTCCAAGTCCTCGAGAACCTGAGAATTCAACTGCGGAGAAGAACGCAGCTGTACCTGCCGACGTTGATACCAATCAAGTGACTCCAAATCTTCCCTCTAAATCTACGAAACCAAATCCTGGTGGTGAAGTAGATGGGAGAAAAGACAAGACAGAAGAGCAAGATGGGAAAAAAGACAACAAAGAAGAGCAAGTTGGGAAAGAACAAAACAAAGAAGAGCAAGTTGGGAAAGAACACAACAAAGAAGAGCAAGATGGGAAAGAACGCAAGAAAGAAGAGAAAGATGGGAAAGAACACAAGCAAGAAGAGCAATCGTTATTCAAGTTTACATCTGCAAAGTATAAAGGGAAATCGCCGAAAGGACGTCGAGGAAAGAAGTATCAGAAGAAAGTGCTCGATAAGAATGTGGTGCGGCGATTTGCAGGAGATGAATCAGGGGACAGTGAAGTGAGCGATGGTTTAGTGTTTGATTGGCCTGAGGAGGAAGATGAGAGGACCAAGAAAAAGGGCGAAGAAGAGTCAGCATTACCGGTAAGAGTGTAGCATTAGATTATGTAATGCATGGATAGAGATGGAATTGCTCGAAAGGCGTGGGTGATGATGATGGTGGTGTTGGTGGTGATGGTGGTGTTGGTGAAGTTGATGATGGTGGTGGTGGTGGGGATTATGATGACGGTGGTGGTGATGATGATGGTGGCGATAATGATAAGTTTAATGATGAGCAGGAGGATAGTGATGATGATGATGAGGATGTTTATGATGATTGTAATGATTAGTATGGTAGCGATTCTAGTGGTGATGATGATGATGATGATGCTAATGTTGTTGACGATGATGGTGATGAATATAGAAGCTATCATTTATTTCTTTTATGGTTATCGCAGGAAAAGTATCTTTTGCCAAGTCCAGACCAAGGGCTTTCTGAGCACATCAAACCTCACGACACTCGAGAAAGTATCCAGCATGAATGGAGTGAAGAAGCCATTGAACTGTTCAAGGGTCTGACAGGTGACGACAAGCCTCTCAGGGGAGTCATGGTACCGTGGAATGCGAGGGTCTATCAACAGGTATCCCAGGATGGTTGATAAAGATAATCCGACTTCTTGGGATAGGGGATGTGCACTGGATTTAGTAACAAGGGTAAAAGAAAGTGAACATAAGTGCCTTGAGGGGGAGGGGGAGAGGAAACTATCGAGGCTTGGTCCTCACAGGAAGCTCAAGATGGTGCACCATTGATTTTCTTTTCTTCATCATTGGCCTTATTATTTCAAATTAAAGATATAGACAGACAACATAAAAAGATAGGTCTATCGCTTTTCCAGCAAAATATCAACGTTCTAAGCCACACTCGATCCTAAAGAATGATAAAACCGATAAGTGGGTTAGACGAAATAGAGCGGGAAGGACGTCCCCAAGGTTCGATTCTTGCCGGGCTCGTGTCGTATGTGAGTAGAGTTGTTCGTTGGTTCTCCGGTTTTTCCTCCCTCCGCAAAAATCAACTCATAAATTCCAATTTGATCTATCGGTAGCTTTATCAAGTGCGTTGCAAAACTTGTTAGGCTTTCCTTCCACCATGGACTGGTGAATCCGATTAGAATTAGAAAAGTGACCTTGGAAACAATTCCCAAAGGCAGAGTTTCTGGGTCCTTTTATCCCAGTAAATTGAATGAATTTTTATCGCAATTTTTTAGGTATATTACCCAACGGCGAGTGCACGAGACGGTAGCCGCATAGACATCACTTGCAAGAGACCAACATTAGCCTTAAAACTGTACGACACGACAGGAGAGGAAGATATTGATATCGGCCAGGTATTGGTAGATACAGGACTGGCTGAACTTTGTGAAGAAGAAGTACAAGAAGTCGAGGGATTCTTTCCTGTGGATGGTAAGAAAAAATAAAATCTTGTGATGTTGAGAAATTCTTCTACGATTACTGAACAGCTCCAAAAACGAATTTCGGTTGAGAATTGTACGTCATTGTCATGCGCAGTCAGTACAAAAAGGCTCCCACAAGGTGAAGACAACATGCCAATGTCAAGATAGGGGCACTAGTTGACGAGATTACGTAAGACTGACCTTTACGAGGCTGTAGGGATAAATAAAAGCAAAGTATTCCAAATTTATTTAGAAATCGTGCACTTTATACATTTTTTCTTCGTTCATTTAACCTTCAAGATTTTGATTGTAAAGGTTTTGCTATAAGTAGATTTTTGAAGGTTTTTTCCATTTATCCCTGATATGATGGACGATCGCCTGTAAGCTCGGAACATTGATTAGCAAAGTAAAAGTCTTATCCTCTTTCTAATTTGTAGTTTTGCTGGTGGCAAGATAGTTTTTCTTAGATACGAAGATACCTAGCAGCTTAGACTCCCATACATCGTTCACTGCATGGTCAAACTGTGTTTCTCGTAATGAGACAAGATCGGAAATTTATGTCACCATCTCGTCGCCATCCGAGCCACGGCAAAGGTCTAACCAGTAACGCATATTTTTATGTCAAAGACAGTACCTTCTACTCAGATATTTTAAGACTCTGAATTTTGACCCAGTTTAGAGATATTCAGGGTGAAGATGAACTTTAATGATTTTTTCGGTTTGAACTGGGCAATGCGACTGCAATAACCGCCAATTTCTCCATATGTTTTACCAACTTTTTTACCAACTTTTTCCCCATTCAGAAGGAGAAAGAGACGAAGCCAAGACTGTTCACATATCACTGGTGGACTTGGAACACACTGCTGATCAGCTCGAACGGGAAGGTGAGGCCATTATTAGCATTGAGAACTTGGTTGTTATACATACCATGTTGTGAATTTTTCCCTTACCGTACCTCGCTATTATTACAAAAAATGACACATATACCGATACCCTGAAACAACCTCTGGGCTGATCTAAGTCATGGCATGGCTAACTCACAGATCAAGCCCTGGAACAACCTCTGGGCTGATCTAGGTCTGGGCATGACTAACTCACAGGATCGAACACTGAAACAACCTCTGGGCTGATCTAAGTCAGGGCGTGGCCAACTCACAGATAGACCCTGAAACAACCTCTGGGCTGATCTAAGTCAGGGCGTGGCCAACTTACAGATGGAAACCTGAAACAACCTCTGGGTTGATCTAAGTCAGGGCACGGTTAACTCACAGATCAAACCCTGAAACAACCTCTGGGCTGATCTAAGTCAGGGCGTGGCCAACTCACAGATAGACCCTGAAACAACCTCTCTGCTGATCTAAGTCAGGGCACGGCTAACTCACAGATCAAACCCTGAAACAACCTCTGGGCTGATCTAAGTCAGGGCGTGGCCAACTCACAGATAGACCCTGAAACAACCTCTGGGCTGATCTAAGTCAGGGTGTGGCCAACTTACAGATGGAAACCTGAAACAACCTCTGGGCTGATCTAAGTCAGGGCACGGCTAACTCACAGATCAAACCCTGAAACAACCTCTGGGCTGATCTAAGTCAGGGCACGGCTAACTCACAGATAGACCCTGAAACAACCTCTGGGTTGATCTAAGTCAGGGCGTGGCCAACTTACAGATGGAAACCTGAAACAACTTCTGGGCTGATCTAAGTCAGGACACGGCTAACTCACAGATCAAATTCAGTAGAATTTAGTGTTAAGTTAGAAAGATCTAACAAGCTATATTCACATGTGATTGAAATTGATTCCGTCACCTCCTCAGAGGTGAGAGGCGAGTGCACTACAGCCACGCCAGCCTTGATGCTCATTATAGACAGCGTATCACACCTCTCTGTGTCTTTCTGGTGAAACTACAAGCTGATAATCTCTTCTATCACTATAGGTGCTACTATTTCTCCATTAGGGTCTCGTTGTTCCAGCCCAGATGAAGAAGTATTGAATCTTTGGGACCCCATGATGGAGGACTATGTGTCCTCCACCAACTCTTACAGGATTGATAAAGATGATCTTGATATTGCTCTCTATGGTTTTAGTAAGTCAAACTTTTCTCTCATTGCATATTATATTATTTTACTGGTTTAATAGCGACCAAGAATTCCATTGACTTCGATACATAGAATATTCATAAAACATAACGGAAATTG
This sequence comes from Actinia tenebrosa, assembly GCF_029948245.1. Classification (NCBI taxonomy): domain Eukaryota; kingdom Metazoa; phylum Cnidaria; class Anthozoa; order Actiniaria; family Actiniidae; genus Actinia; species Actinia tenebrosa. Next base: position 21,829,089 of record NW_028292580.1, on the reverse strand, counting down.
AATTCAAAATTGCGGTTGGGATACATAATTTATTTCAAATATTTTTAAAAAACTTTCAAGAAAGAAGGTAAAGAAGAAAAAATAAATAAAAAACATTAGAAAGCTGACAATTTAAAATTTACGAACTTTGGTGTTTTTACCCAAGCTAGACCAGAATGTCCTATTCTCCCCTTTCTCATAAAAGCTAGCTTTTCCAATATCTCACCCCAAATAAAACAAAAACATGTCTATTTATTTCTTCAGAACCAATTGAGAACCAAGTGTGCCGGTTTTTCCAGTCAACAAGATCGAAGTGCTGGAGAGGACAAAACTGCCCATTTCTACACGTGAAGAAAGGTAAACACTCTCGCTAAGCCACTAGGATGTAACGCTCGAAGGACTTCAGCTTTTAACGATGAGCTATTCCGAGATCGACGATAAAAACGTGGTCGAGTTGGCATTTGAGTGCTGCTGTTTTAGGGACAAAATACAAAATGGCCGCCATACCGCAAACCGGTTAGCTCAGTTGGTTGAGCATCGGACTTTCGTGCGGGAGGTCGTGGTTCGAGTCCCGGCCGGACCAACACTCAGGGTCTTAGAATAACTGAAGAGAAAGTGCTGCCTTTGTAATTACATCTGCAAATGGTTAGACTTTCAAGTGGCTCTTATCACTTTAAGTGGCGGTCCCGTCATCATTACTAACCAATATCGGAGGGACGTAAAACAACCACTTGGAAATATTTATCCTAAAAAAGCCCCACACTGCATTGCAATGCCAACTCGACCCGGTTTCTTCCGTCAACCTCGGAATGACTAATATGGAGATATATTTTTGAAGTTCTTTTCTGGTTTGGTTTTCACATACAGGCGAAGACGCATCCATGATGGTCCAAGCGTTTTGTGAAAACAGTGACTTCACAGTAGATCTACCCGGGCTGGGTTCGTGGGTCGGGGTACGTGTCACAGCTGTGCTTAACCCAGGACATTTCTGGGTTCAGTTTCCATGTGGATCAGGACCCATCGAGAAACGAATCATGGAAGGTATAGTGCTTGTTATGGTGTTTTATATTTAAGCATTATTGGGAGGCTGTGGAGTTTCCAGCTGATCTGAAATAGTGACGTAGAAATGACGTCACTGCAAAACTGACGTGTCATGAAGCCTGCGAAAATTGACCAGTGAAAAATAAAAACATGTCCGCCATTGGAATAAAAATACAAAACTCATGAATTATTTCTCACTGTTATCATGCGGGCATTAGCAACGTTATTTTTAGTTTAATTTTAAGAGGAAAAGTGGCATCTCAGTTTTGCAAATTATCTCGATTCTGATTGGCTAGTATTTCTTCCTCAGATCAGCTTGTTGGGCCAACACGCCACAGACTTCCCATCCTATCAAGTGTGGATCCAGGATTTTTAAAAGGGGTGGGTGGGTGGGGGTGACTGTTGCAGGCCCTCGATTTCATTACCATAGGAAAGCCATAAAAGGAGGGAAAATGGTGAAAAAATTGCGTCAAAAATGGACGGATATTTATTTTCGGAGTAAATATTGCTCGTATTATCATCCTGCACGCAAAATACTATCATTATTGCGCAAAGTATAAACAATCTCTACTCTTTGCAACAATGCGAATTTGTTACGCGCGGAGTGGTAGAGTGGTAGAGTGCATATATACTGTGAAAAGCTTTGTAAGAAATTGCACAAATTTGCACAAATTAGAGTACAAACACTAAAAGTGTGCAACACTTTGTACTATTAGTATAGAAAATCGCACGATCTCGAGTACAATTTGGAAATTAATAGACACGAGTAATGTTTTGAAAGTTCTTGTAATTGCACGAGCCTTTAGGCGAGTACAATTAAAGAACTTTCAAAACATTACGTAGTAGGCCTTCAAAACTTTTGCTCTAATTTGTACAATTTAGTTAGTTAACATTTCCACGGGTATATGGAATGCATTCTAATACGAGCAACATATGTTTTGCATCATGCAACACAACAATCTCGGGCGACAATCTTGCGCGATTTTGTTCCCCGTATATTACCGCCAATAAAAATATGTCTTCCGACTAATTGTTTTTGCTTATTATTTTGATAACTGTAGCACGTCTGGGGCTCAATATGGACGACGGGAAGGAGAAAGATGAGGATGAAGATGAAGATTTTGAAACAATGGCAGAAAAAATGAAGTACTTGATGATATATTTTTTTCAGTTAATTGCAAACAGCAACATCGGCCATCCCGAGGTCGTAAAAAAATAGGTCGAGTTGGCAGTCTCACTGCACTGCAATGCCATCTCAATCCAGGTTTTTCCTCAACCTTGGAATTGTTAAAAGTTTTAGTTATTTTCGCCCACGTACTTCTGAAATACCCTACAAATATAACATAGATACAAGAATATTAACAAAGAAATAGCAAACACACACGCATTCTGTGTGCAGTTATAAAGCACGCGGGAGTTGGCAGTACACGAGAGAAGTTTTAGGAGAAGCACGACGCGTAGCGAAATGTTTCTAGAGTGTTTAAATCCTTGTGCTTTATAACTCCACACAGCACAGCATGCAATTTTTTAAATATGAAATGCAATTTACAATAACAGTCAATTTGAATAGACGCAACTGAAAGTGCGCTGTGCTCTCATAAGGCACGCACTCTCTACTAATCAGAACGCGAGATTTCTAACAGTTATTATATAAATATATTTAATCATTAATGAATTCTTTTTTCACAGCAAGTTTTATTCACGCAACTTATTCCGCGATTCATCGTCTATTCTTCCTGCCATGGGTGAGCTTGTCGTAGCCCAGTACTCCAGTAACGACGCTTGGTACCGGGCACGAGTGACTGACGTCAGGGATGAAGAATTTCAGGTACGCCGGATCACGGATAATAATTCTATACTTTTTTTGATAACAGGCCGTATGTACTGTTGCTGTCCAACCAGTTCTTCCATAAAAATGCTCGACTTAGTGTTAACCCCATTTTTTCTAATGTCAATAATGTGAGCTGAAATATTTCCTCCTTGCTAATGTCGAGGTGCTCTTTCCATTTCTGTAGTTCATTTTGACACAATAAATGCTCGTTTTAAGGTGGTAGGGTCATGTGGCCTGTTAGTCTAAGTGACCTTTTTTCCCTTTCTTCCATCTAAGATTTAAACTGGTTACGACCGCATCCCGAATTTTTTTCGGGATCTCATTTTTAGGACAAATTGAAACTAAGAATTTACCGCAAGTTACTCCATAAAACGGCAAAACATCCCGATATACTACTTTTCGCATACCACAGCAAGTGTTACAGACCCATTATCTTTCTCCCTTGTTCTTACGTTGTTTTAATTCAACAATGCCTTTCAAACTCCAGGTTTATTTTGTTGACTACGGCAATACTGAATGGACAGCGGAGCGAAACGTTAAGCGCATGCTCCCTCAGTTCCTTCACATTCCCTTCCAAGCAGTTGAATGTTTTCTAGCAAATGTGGAAACAATAGAAGAAAATGGAGAATGGTCAGCCGAGGCAAAGTAAGATTGTTATCAAACAAAATCACGTTTTAGTCTGCCTATCATATAACAACAGGGATCCAGGATGGTGTAACGGTGGGGTCCAGGGTAGCGACATGATTTTTTTGTAGCGGCCTCAATGGGGTGAGGGGGGAAGGGTTCGATTCCTACACTCGGAATCACATGCGAAAAGACTTTAGGGTCTCTCTCTTGCGGGTCTCCTCTCTCCGCAAAAATCAACACACTAAATTCCACTGAATTTGATCTGAGTTAGCCATGTCCTGACTTATAGATCAGCCCAGAGGTTGTTTCAGGGTTCGATCTGTGAGTTAGCCATGCCCTGACTTAGATCACTCCAGAGGTTGTTTCAGGGCTCGACAGAATGGAGGGTCCAAGAAATTCTTTTATGTAAAAAATGTTGCAGAATGTCATGCGAACTAATTTATTATATCGTATTCTGTTGCAGCGAAGTGTTTGAATCATTAACACAGGACAAGCTGTTGATTGCGCATGTCTTGTCCATGTAAGTAAACATATTAGCTCGCCTATAAGCCGTTCAGACGTTGAAGAAAAACTGGGTCGAGTTGGCATAACAGTGCATTGTGGGGCTGTTTAGGACATATTTCCAAGGCGGCAATTTCTTCCCCTTAAACATTCCCGCAATGAACTGTTATGCTAACCCAGTTTTCTCAATCCTCAACCTCGAAGGAAGGATCCTTTATTCTCTGTACAAGTAACAATGATGATTATCTATAAACTCTTTTGTGATAGGGCCAATATCTACCAATTCATGCGGTACCGTTCTTTAATCTATCAAGTTGTTTACTCTTTGGTGGTGACCGTGAGAAAAGCCCCCAGTAACGAGAAACCAAGTTCTTGTAGCAATGGATTTTGGGATACTTCGGGTAAATTGGTAGTGCTTAATGGTATATGGCTTTGCGCACCAATGGGTGGTGAACCCTAACCCCTAAGGTTTTTCTCTTACATAGCTGAGCCACTTCGTTAACGTACGCCTGTTCCCTGTTATTTTACAGAGCATGTAATAATACGATGTACTTAGAGCTATATGACACACAGACAAATGAGGTGAATATTAATGAGGAGTTGGTCAAACAAGGGTTTGCAGTAGAGAGTACGATCAGGATTGTTAAACCAAGACAAGTGAAAACTGTTACTGCTAGTGACGAGGATTCATCTGATTGTGAGATCATTGAAATGCCTGGATAGATGATGGTCAAACGGTTTGCAGTAGAAAGCACTTCTGGCATATTCTAACGGACAGATCAACCACGACTACTGGATTGTGAGATCATCGAAATACCGAGATGCATTGTTTTAGTTGACTCTGCATTCTGTGATTAACTGTTTATGCGCAAGTTAAATGTTTGCAATGGTTGTTTCTTATAAGAAGAACTTCCTGCATTAAATACTTCATACGCTCTGCAATCGCTATTGAGAAATCTTGTGATACTTATTTCTCATACTCATTAATAATTCATGAGTAAACCAGCCAATCAATGGGCTATTTTTGGGTCACATGATGTTACTTGAAACCTGGTAAAGTGCTGTGAAAGGAATGCATTCAGTCTGGAGTAACTGGAACTCGGACTGAATTAATTTTGTTCCAGTTACCCCAAGTCGAATAATTAATGAGATGAGAAGTTATTTCAAAGCCTCCAATATCGGACTGGACAGGATTTCAAGTCCGCGCAATATAGTTATCACTATTTAGTAGTAAATAGCACTAATTAAACAAAAGAAAAAATATATAATTAGCATAAGATAACATTATTTAGTGATATTTATGTTGCACACCTTTAGTGTTTGCATTCTAGAGTGCAAACAATATAACCGTGAAACTAGTAATACTAAATAGCACAATTTCATGCAAATTCCATTGTTTTCTATTGTTTAATTAGCACTATTTTGTACTATTTAGTAATTAGTGTTTCAGGGATTAATTGTTTGCACTCTATCGATTAACATCTAACTTACACTTACTTTTTAATTTTAAAGTTTGTTTCACTGATTGTTTGCACTCTAATGACTAGCAATAGTTGCGACTATATAGGCGACTTGCACTAAGAGGTCACGTGATCAAATCGGCCATTGTGGCTGGCATTCTACAGATTTTAGCTATGCAAGAATGTAAAAAAAAAAAAGATGGCGGATTCAGGTAGTTTTTTTGGTCATAAAAGGTAAGTTAGTGCACTAAATAGCGATAAAAATCCCCTTTTCTTGCAAGAAATATATTCGTAGTAGATATTTAAAGTAGATTTTTGCTGCATGACCTCAAAACATGCCATATTTTTCTTTTATTCCTGGCGAATCCAGTAAAAATCTAATAAGGTATCTTAGAAGTATATTTCTTGCAAGAAAAATGCATTTTTCAAGGAAGTTGGAAAATACCGGATATTTTTCGACAAGAAGTCGTTGTTTTGAGGTTATGAAGTCGGCGAAACAAGACTAAATACTTCGTAGGTCTTCACATCATAGCTCAAAAAATACCATATTTTTTTTCTTCTTGGCAAGTTAATAGCAAAAATCTACTTTAAATATCTACTTAAAATATATTTCTTCAAGTCGCCTTTTGGGTGTGTCCCATTAACCATTCTTAGAATGAGGAAAAAACTGGGTCAAGTTTGCATTGCAGTGCATTTTGGGGCTTTTTCCAAGATGGTGTATGCTTCATTCTGTAAAATCGTCCCACAATGTACTGCAATGCCAACTCGACCCAGTTTTTCCCTTGACTTCGGAATGGCTAATATAACAAGTGAATAAGAAGGAAACTTAAAAACTTTGTACAAAAAAAATTGGAAATTTACTGACATTATACTATATTAGTTTCCTTCATTGAAAAACCAGTATAGTTTCAAACTTTTTAACCAAGTCTTTAAGAGTGGCTGTCCGTAACGGTCGAGAATGGCGGGACAGCGAAGGAATTTTCAAATTTCTCATATTTTGTCAGAAGACAACCTTTGGTAAGCTCTTTTAAAAAATCCAGTTTAAAACTTCAAGCGCTTTTTTATTTTGGCGAATTTTACGAAAATCTAAAACTCGACTTCCGGTTTGCTCTGGACCGGTGTGAACAGCCCAAAATATTACCCATATTTAAGAAGGCCTCACTCGTTCAAAAATACTCCTAACGATCTGATACTTTTTCAACATTTTAACTAACTATCAGACTCCAAAAGGGATAAATAATATTTTTGGGAAAATGTTTTTTTCTCGCTTTTTGGGATTTTTTTTCGATGGCATTTCAAGCAGCTACGACGCGAAGCAAATTTTAGCCTAAGTTGAATGCCCTAAATTATCACCTGGTATATATTCTATTTTCACTAATACTATATGATCTGAAAGCTTGTTTATTGTACTTCTTTTCCTGAAAGTATTAGCCTTGGAACGCAAATACTTCCTCGCGATTAATCGACTCTTCTATGTAGCATACGGCGGTCTAATTTCGGATTCAGAATCAAAGCGCCTGCTTTATAAATACTCAAAAACTTTCTTGGATCACCCAGAATGAACATTTTAATCGTAAACAACATTAGTTTGATGACTGTAAACTATACTCCAGCTATATATTATTGACTTATACTTTTGTACTGGAATATTTTAGAGAGTAAGGACTTAAGCGTACGAATTCTAAGTTAGAAAAAAAACCTTTAGACCCCATCAAACGCAGGGTTTTTTTATTTTTCTCTTTTCTTTGTTTTTGTTGAATATACTTGCTCAAAATCCTCCCAAATTTCAATTAGTTCCACGTTATTCGTAGAAAAAACAAACTCATTTTCGTACTTTCTCAAAATTAATGGAATAAGTTAGAGGACACTATGATTGAATAAACAAACTGAATTAGTTGAGAAGCGTGGCACGTGAACGTCGATCACTTGTACCTTTCTTGAATTATATGAACTAAACAAACAACCTTTATGGTTTGTATTTTTTGTCTTTATCTCTTGTCAAAATTAATAATAACTAGTGACTAAAGTGCGTGCAGTTGCTTTCGTACTATTTCATTTAAGCCCCTTTCCCGATAACGTCACACATTTGATTCGCATCAACACTGCCTACTCTGTTTTTTATAAATCGTCCTTGTTTTAAGAGAAGTCAGTGGCTAACAAACCTGTTTCCTTTCTTATTCATTCGTCTAGAATGAACTGTTTGACAGGAACAATTGTATGGTTTCTATCAATTACGGCCGCAATCGTAAACTACATTCAAGGTATTTGGTGCTTTGCTCTTTTAGGGGAACAGGAACATGTAACTCTAGAGCCTCACAGAAAATCTGCAGCATTGTTACCTAGAGAGTTTTTAAGTCTGTCATTTTTCACCATTGGAACATATATCGTATTGGTCGTAAGTGACAGGGTGCTGTAGTTGGCAGGGCCGTAACCAGGGGGGGCACAGGGTGCACGTGCACCCCCACATAAAAGCTTAAGGTCCGCCGATTTTTTTATTCGATGTGCACCCTCCCTGTAAAAGTTCTGGTTACGGCCCTGGTTGGAAAGTCGAGATAGCTGCTTCTACAGTATTGTACTGGGAAAATTATCATCTTCCTCTATTGCGTTTGGGGAGATAGCAAGGTCTTCAGGGACGGTCTGGCCGAGTACTTGAAAAGACGCAAGCCGTCGGGACCTCGAGCACGTCTCATGACCTTTTCTACAAATTCTGGGTTTAACTTTCTTCCTAAGGTTTACTCAATGTTGAGCTTGTTGACCAAGTAGGTTCTCTGTTTTTTGATAAAGCGGTCAGACTTTTTATTTTCTTTGAGAGCCCAGCCTCTTCAGCAGATAAATCCGAGGTCCTCATATTACTAGACGAGAATTTTAGGGTCGGTAGAAACCCCAACCCCCTCTTCCAAGCTTTGTATTTGACGGCCTTAGCAAGATCAAATAGCGATTGTTTCTCAAGAGATTTCGACCATCTCTCAAGAGAAAAATGCTTTTCAAGAACAGAGAATCTTCGCACTCGCACGCAGCCGCCGCCAGAGCACCATACCTTCATTTAATTAAGAATGTAGTTTACTATTGCGGCTGTAATTGATAGAAACCATACAACGGGGTTCCTGTCAAAATGTTAAAAAAAAGAATAAGAAAAAGAAAAAAAAAACCGGCTGCTCAGCTCGACGATTAGCTTGCCTACTGAACAGCTATTACCTGAATCTTGGCTATAAACATTAATGTTGTAAAGCATAATTTGATATATATATATATATATATATTTTTTTAATCAAACTCATAAATAATTCATGAGGAAAACACAATAGAAATCACGACCATGAAGGAGGTTTTATATCTGATATAGATTCGTCTTCATTTGCATAAACTTAAACTTGGATTTTCTTGGCCAGATTCACTTCAATTTTGAAAATTTTAGTGAAACACAAAGGAACTAACCTAGACGTTTGATAAGCAATCTACAGTATGAGTGGCCGTGTTGTATTCGATATACAATCACTCGGCTACGCCTCGTGTTTGTATATCGGATACAACACGGCCACTCATTCTGAAAAAAACGTCTGTCTGATGAGTGCGTAAGCACGAAACTCGGAGTTACAGTGAACATGTCTCGTCTTTAATCCAATCTTTACTATATATCTGTTGCTCTGCATCCCTACGCATCGAGCACTGTTTCACCAGCATAGACCACATTACATACTTTGTTATATATATATATATATATACAGCCATTTGCAAAAATTATGGCCGTTTCAAATATAAATACAACTATATCGAAAGTATATCAGACAGGGCGGGATATCATTCTTGATATTTTTTTCCAGAAAGCCCTAATGATAGACAACTTGAAAAATATATAGTGGAAGATATCCCATAATACTTGATATGCTTTCGATATACTCGTATATGTATTGGAAGCGGCCATAGTTTTTGCAAATGGCTGTATATATATATATATATATATATATATATATATATAATATGTTATTATTATTGGTAAAAAGATACTTGTTGTTCCTGTCAAACAGTTTATTCTAGGCGAATGAATAGGAAAGGAAACAGGTTTGTTAGCCACTGACTTCTCTTAATGAAACAAGGACGATTTTTGGCTTTTTCATTTAGAATCAAGTTAAATCAATCAATTCTGAAACCCCATATAAAAACAGCAACAAAAGAGAAGGGAAAAAAAGCAGAGTAGGCAGTGTTGATGCGGATCAAATGTGTGACGTTATCGGGAAAGGGGCTTAAATGAAATAGTACGAAAGCAACTGCACGCACTTTAGTCACTAGTTATTATTAATTTTGACAAGAGATAAAGACAAAAAATACAAAACATAAAGGTTGTTTGTTTAGTTCATATAATTCAAGAAAGGTACAAGTGATCGACGTTCACGTGCCACGCTTCTCAACTAATTCAGTTTGTTTATTCAATCATAATGTCCTCTAACTTATTCCATTAATTTTGAGAAAGTACGAAAATGAGTTTGTTTTTTCTACGAATAACGTGGAACTAATTGAAATTTGGGAGGATTTTGAGCAAGTATATTCAACAAAAACAAAGAAAAGAGAAAAATAAAAAAACCCTGCGTTTGATGGGGTCTAAAGGTTTTTTTTCTAACTTAGAATTCGTACGCTTAAGTCCTTACTCTCTAAAACATTCCAGTACAAAAGAATAAGTCAATAATATATAGCTGGAGTATAGTTTACAGTCATCAAACTAATGTTGTTTACGATTAAAATGTTCATTCTGGGTGATCCAAGAAAGTTTTTGAGTATTTATAAAGCAGGCGCTTTGATTCTGAATCAGTAGTATAGGGAATGGGGGTTCCAGCGCAATCTCAACACGGGCAAGACCCGTGTCAAAAATCCACCTACGGAAACAACCCACTCCAAGTGTGGTTGGGGGCAACAGCGCAAATATGTTAGTCTATATATGGAGTGCGAAGAATGTAAGAGAACTTTTAAGAAAGAAGCGGATTTGAAAAAGCATTTGAAAATGAAGACGAAGTGTATGAGCAGTTATGATTGTGGATGTGGTAAGAAGTTTGAGACTAAGGTTAAATTGTTTTGGCATTGTCAGGACTGTGAGTACGACTACGACGACCTAAAAAGTGCTTGGTATTAGGTATAAAATATTTCCTATTATATAGATGGAATCCCAAAGCAACTTCAGCACGGTGTCAATACCCGGTAACGGTGAGATTGACGTTAGACAGTTTTGGCGTCAGTCAGAAAGGAAGGTTAAAAGGACTCTCCGAAAAGGTATAGAAGAATTAGGAGCCCTGAAAGCGAGCATAATGGTAGAAGTAAGTTTGTCAAAAGACGAGGTAATGACGACAGCAATGTTGCGATCAAAGTCGTTAGTGATATTAGAATCCACGAATCTGGATAGGTCACTCAGTGAAGCCTTAGAAGCAATAATGGAGTCGCTGTCTAACTACACGAAAGAAGGATCGGGTTGGACAGTAGAGGAGGTTGAAGGAATAGAGATAAGTATAGCCAGGTACGTACCCATACGAGGGGGGAGTTACGTACCGCTACCAACGTGGGTAGAAAGGAAGAAGGCTATTGTAAACGTGAAGAATGAAGACAATCGATGCTTTATGTGGGCAATCAGGTCTGCACTGTATCCAGCAGAGAAGGATCCCTGTAGGACAAGTAAGTATCCCACAGATGATTTAGAGTGGGATGGTGTGGAATTTCCCATGCAGTTGATAGACATCCCCATATTTGAGGAAATAAACGATCTAGCAATTAACGTTTACGGAGTCAGAGAGCAGACGATAGTACCGTTAGTTCTGTCAAAAAGTAAAGGAGAGCGCGTACATTTATTCTACCACGGCGGACACTACTCATGGGTTAAACACATTAGCAGACTATTCTACAGACATACTAAGCACAAAGGCAAAAAGTACTTCTGTGACTGCTGCTTGCTGTCATTTACATCCTTAAATACCCTAAAGAAACACGATGAGATCTGCCGCGGAGTCGAAGAAGTGGCGCAACGGATCCAGATGCCCACCAACAAAGAGCTTTCATACGCAGACCATCAAAAGCAGATGCAAGTGCCTTACGTGATATATGCAGACTTCGAAGCGTTGATAACTAAGGAAGAGCAGAAACGTGGCGCCACGAATAAGGTAGGATTACACGAGATCTGCTCCTTTGGTTACATAGTAGTCAGATCAGACGGTAAAGCAAACCCTCCTGTGATTTACCGAGGTAAGAACGCAGCTAATGAGTTTCTAGAAGCATTGCGAGAAGAGGAGGGGGAGATTAGAAAACAATTAAGATGTCCAAAGAAGATGGAATTTACCAAAGAGAACCAGGAGGCTTTTAACAAGGCAAAAAAATGCCACATTTGTCAACATACGCTTCTTCAGTTTGGAAGACGAGCCAAGAAAGCGTGGGATGAAGATGGAAAGTATCTAGGAGAAGCTCATTTTAAATGCGGGAAGTATGCTAAGAAAGGTGAGAAGCCGGGAAAGCCCTCCACGCACTGCATTCACTGCCACAAAGCATTTGTTGAGGATTTCTATGTGGATAAGGTTAGGGATCACTGCCACATCACGGGTAAATACAGAGGAGCGGCTCATTGGAAATGCAATATAAACTTCAAAGTAAATCCAGACATGGAGATTCCGGTGTTCTTTCACAACCTCCGCGGTTACGACTCCCATTTGCTACTACAAGGAACAGACGGCTCCGACGTCAAATGCATACCCAATAACAAAGAGCGCTACATGTCCGTAACTGTGGGTAAGCTAAAGTTCTTAGATTCGCAGCAGTTTATGGCGGACTCCTTAGCAAACCTCGTAAAGTATAACACCAACTTTCCCATTTCCAGCCAATACGGCGCGGAAAGGAAAGGAGTGTACCCATACGAGTACATGGACTCCTGGGATCGATTCGAAGAACCCCTACCACCCAAAGATCGCTTCTACAGCACCCTAAACGAGTCCGGCATAAAGGATGAGGAGTACCAGCATGCGTTAGACGTGTGGGAAAAGTACTCCTGTGAGAACATGGGGGACTACCACGACATCTACCTAAGGTCTGACGTAGTGCTGCTTGCAGATGTTTTCCAAAGCTTCAGAAAGATGGCTATGGAATATTACGGATTGGATCCCGCTAATTTCTACACGGCTCCTGGGCTCAGCTGGAGTGCTTTGTTAAAGAAGACAAATGCGCAGTTGGATCTCCTAACGGAATACGACATGTACCGCTTTATGGAAGACGGTATCCGCGGCGGCGTATGCGGGCCCAGCCGACGTTACGCCCGCGCAAACAACCCCTTAGTAGAGCACGACCCAGAGAAACCAACCACATACATTTACTACCTGGATGCGAATAACCTTTATGGTTGGGCAATGTCACAGTACCTACCTGTGAGAGACTTCGAATGGGATCCAGTGAAGCCGATAGACTTCTACATGCAGGTAGGAAAGGAGGAAGACAAGGGTTACGTTTTAGAAGTGGATCTGGAGTACCCAGAGCGCCTGCACGACGAACACAATGAGTTCCCCTTAGCACCAGAAGCGATAGAGATACCATTTAAGCAGCTAAGTCCGCTGCAAAAGCAAATGTGCCCTGGTTACAAACCGTACAGGAAACTAACTATGAACCTGATGGATAAGAAGAAGTATGTGGTACATTACCGCAACCTGCAGTTCTACGTGCGACACGGAATGCGCGTAGAGAAGATCCACAGAGTCCTAAAATTCACGCAGGAACCCTGGATGCGCCCCTACATTGACTTTAACACGCAAAAGCGTACCGCAGCGAAAAATGACTTCGAGAAAAACCTCTTCAAACTGATGAACAACAGCGTGTTCGGAAAGACAATGGAGAACATCCGCAAGCGCGTAAGCGTAAAAATAGTCAGCACCAAAGAGGAAGCAGAAGCATACGTGTCACAGCCAGGCTTCGTTAGATACGTAGAAATGCTGAACTTCTACGTGATTCACATGAAAAGGGCAAACCTCTTACTAAACAAGCCCGTTTACACAGGCTTTACGGTGCTGGATCTATCGAAGCTGCTTATGTACGAGTTCTACTACGATAAGCTTAAGCCAAAGTACGGAGACCGCTGTCGCCTCCTGTACACAGACACCGACTCCCTAATTCTAGAAGTGCAAACGGAAGACGTTTACAAAGACTGCCTCCCCGACATAGACGAGTACGACACCAGCGGTTACCCGAAGGAGCACTTCCTTTACTCTGCGAAGAATAAGAAGGTAATTGGGAAGATGAAAGACGAAATGTTAGGAAAACCCATAGTAGAGTACGTGGGTCTGAAACCAAAGATGTACAGCGTGCTAAAGTTAGACGGTGTAGAAAAGAAAGCTAAAGGCGTAAAAAAGTACGTGGTTAAGAAGGACATTACGCACGAGTCCTACCTCAACGTATTACGAACACGGAAGGAACAGCGGCATAAGATGAACAGCCTGCGCAGCTATGGTCATCAGATACATAACGTCACGCAGGAGAAGGTGTCGCTGTCTGCATTTGACGGTAAGCGATGGATGTGTGATGACGGAGTGCATACGATAGCATTCGGACATCACACGATAAGCAGTTCTTCTTTGACGAACCCACGCGTGGGACCATCATGAAGATAATACAAGATGGGCTGACCCTTCTTAGCTATCGCACTTCGGATCTGGTAAGTTTCCAAAGACCAATTAGGATCCGTAGCTCTTTTGGATCCTCCTTCTAATTCACCCGGCTCATAGAGATATCGAACCGTGACATTACCTAATTTCTTTTCATGGGGGAAGACCGCCCTCGAACTTCTGATGAAGGACTTGTGTTCCACGTGTTTCTTTTTTATGGCATCCCTGGGTTTCATTCCCGTAGCCCTGGCCGCCTCGTTGTTCGAAGCTGCGACGACCTGGGGGAGCCTCTGAGTCCATTCCCTATTGCGTTTGGAGGGATCTTCCAGCTCTTTCCAATACTGGTATCCAAAGAGACGCTCGGCCAGGGTCTTATTGAATCTTTCGACAATGCTTTGACCCCTGTGGTACTCTGCTTTAGCTCTTCTAATTTTAGTGTCGTGGTCTTTCAGGGTCTTGGTAACCACGCCCATAAACTCCGTCCCCGCATCCACTTGCAGCAGCTTAGGCCATTTCAAGACGCGCTTATAAACCCTACCTAGGGCTTCTGCGACTTCCCCAGAATCCTTGCTGGTTATAGGTTCGGCGTCCTTATATCTGCTTGCGATATCAACTACGGTCAAAGCGTACCTATAGGTCTTCTTTCTCACCTTATCGTGCGGCAAGAAAAGCAAATCCGCCTGATGAACTTCATTGGGGGTATTTACGGTGAAGCTGGGCCTGGGAATGTACTTAGGCACGGGAAGATAAACCTGCCAGAGGGTTTGTTTTTTCAACCAGTTCTTAGCCGTTTCGTCTGATACCCTGGCCGCGGTCGCGAGTTTCTTGATAGCTGACGCTCCTCTCCAATAGCCTTCCGGCCCATAGTAAATCCTTTTAAGTTTGTCCTCTACGCGGCCCATTATATGAATTCCAAAACAAGATTGATCTTACGTCCGTTAAAATCCACCGTCTTTCCGTCCACTTTAATGGTGATGTTTATGCTTTCTACCAAATTAGACAAGTCATAGCTCAAAGAAATGGGAGTGTATTCTACTGGGTCAAATGGATTACCTTGGGGCAGAAACTTGGACATAAGAGAAGACTTTTCTCCATTGTTGTAACTATGAACCAAGTCGCAATAGACTTCGTAAGAGGATGCGACTTTCCATTTCACATCATATGTATTGCCGCTATTTATTGTGGTACTAGTAAGGCCCAGGAGTTCTACCAATGAACTGTCCTTTAAATTAGCGCTCCCATTATTTTTCTTAAATGTCATTTCATGGGGTAATCCTGTGGTAAGAGTATATCCATGCTTTGCTAGCTCCTTAGCCAGTGTTATGGGGGTGTAATGGGAATCTGGTATTTTTGGTTTGGTGCCGGAAGTTCCGATGACAAAGCCATTAATTAAATTATACCAAGAATTGTACAAAGAGCAACTAACCAACCGAACCTTACAGGCTTTGATGGGAGGATTCAAATACGTGGTAAAGTCATTCTTGTCGCTTTCCAAAAAGACGATCATTATATTAGATACGCCAAAGCCACGCCTCCGGCCAGCCCTGCGACTCCTACAAAGACCAATTCATTGTCTTTTTGTTTCTTAGAAGGCTGGTAGTAATTCTTGAACTGAGGCTTTTTCATTCTAAAGTCGGGGTGTGCTTGCGCATAAAGTTTGAAGGCGTAGTCTGTGTTTTCGAAGTTCTTGTCTGCCTGCATTTTGTCTTGGTAGTTCTTATCCAACCAATCCCTGTAAGCTTGTCTTTTTTCATTCCAAGCTGCAACGTCCCTTTGATATTTCTCCAGCGCTAAGTCGTGTCTCTTTCTTTCGGCGGCACCGCTTTTGTCGCCTCTAACTAATCTATCCAAATATTGACCACCATAATTAGCCCCTGTAAATGCTAAAGCTGCAATGACTCCACCTGCGACTAAGCTAACCATTATACATTAGGTAGGTACTTTTCCTTCCGTAGGTAATCCTTTACCATGATAGCCCCGCCTACGGCAGCGGTCATCTTAGCAAAGTTAGCGAAGCTCTTGCTTGGGTCTTCAGTAAAGTCTTCTTTGAGCACTTTCTTACCTACCCAACCAATACCCGCAACGATGGAAGTAATGATAGCTGCCTCTTCAACAGTTTTCAACAACGCGGTCGACATTATATTACAAAGCGAGAAGGAAAATCTAGATCGCCACGGTACGTGGTGATAAATCTACTCCATTTCAGGGATCTTACTTTTTCTAACCTCCACAGGTGCGTGATACGTTGGTGGTTCTACCTTTTTCGTTGCCCGCCATTGTAAGTAAAGGCTGCCTGCTGCTATAGCGACTCCTAACGCGCCAATGACGTACCCAGGATTAATGAAGGATTCCTCTTCCTCCACCTTTTCTTCTTTCTTTGCTTTGTTCTTCCTGTTCATCTCCGCGAGCTTCTTACCGGCAGCAACTCTGCCTGGAGATTTAGCCTTGGTGATTCGTTGCTCCTCTACTTGAGGGGTTTCCTCCGCCTTCGATTCAGCTTCACTCATTTATATCTAAGGACTTGAAGGAATTGATAAGTACTTAACTAGGTACTTGAGGCGACCTGGGTAATTCCCGCGAATGACTTGACTAAGTACTTGATAAGTCACTTGCAGGTACTTGACTAGGTACCTCAGCAAGTGCCGCCTGGAAGACCTTTTCGACTTCTCTGTCCTTCTTGAAGTCCTTCCAAGATGTTCCGAAGGAACCTAGTACCTCCTTCAAGTCGACATGCTGAGCTACGTGCAAAGCCGCAGAGGCGACTGCCATTAACTTACCGCACTTCAAAGACAACCACCCACAGGTTATCTTAAGTTCTTGGGATATGACATAGTCATCTCTTATGTCCTTCTGTAGTTGCTCCACGTCGTCTATGGGCAGTGCAAGTCCAAGCAATTTAGTGGCAAGTCGGATAGCGGAGTCTGCTACGGCGTCCGTGGTCTTACTTGCAAGGGCAGCCTCGTACCTCTTATGGAACTTCTTAACCTCCTCTTCTGACAGCTTATTAACCTGCTCATGGGTAAGTTCCTTACCTATCATTTCTTTACACTTCCCAGATGACACCAGGATGTTAAGTTGTTCCTTGAGGTTACTTTCATCTAACTGTGTGGGGACTTCATCTATGAGCTGCTCAATGTCCATATATGTTAACGTCATACGGAAACCTCAAAGAGAAGATCATCTTGGAATGTTGGTGCGTTTTTAAATGCCGCATGTATTCGTGCAGCTGTTCCTTGCTTATCTCACCGCCGTAGTCGCTTAAAATGGTTTCCAGGTCAGACTTGCTCGGAGTATAAAATACTACGAGAGAGCCTATGTTTTCCCTAAAGGGCTTAGAGACGCTGGTAAGCTGCTGGGAGAGCAACCAAACGCTGATATTGTCGTGTCTACCGCTGAAGGCGAGCTTCACTAATTCGGAGGGTGCGCCTTTTTACGTCGTCCCCACAGGCAATGTCATCCAATATGAGGAGCGTCTGTGTATCTTTAGGGAATTGCTTGTGCCAGAACTTCAAATGGCTGGATAACTCGTTAGGATCTAAGATATCTACGAAGAAGTCGTCATCTTTCACTCCTATGCCTTCCCAGGTGCGGTTATTCACGTAGGTGGGACAAAGCAGCACTATGTAGTCAAAGCGGTATCTAAAGGATCCTAATAGCTGCTCCACGATGAACTGGGTCTTTCCGCAGCCGGTGGGTCCTACTATCAGAGCGTTACAAGGCATGTGATCTGGGTTCATATATAGATGGAACCAGTGGAAGCAGTAAGAAGGATTACCGCCGACGCAAAGGATAAAAGAGACACCATAGAAATGCAAAGGGAAGAGATAGACCGGTTAAAAGAGCGCGTACAGGAATTGTACGATGAAATGTGTGGTCTGAAGCGTGCAGAACGGTTTGGCGCGCTTTTGACAATGGCGGGCTGGGCTAAGGAGTCCATTAAGGACTTCATTCGATATCCCCCATAGATATATGGACTGCATTACGTGCGAACTACCTGCTGACTGCATCATCGTTACCCCTCCGACGCCTCGTAAGAAACACAGCTGCTGTCACTGTAATAAGGTATTCTCTGAAGAAGACTTCATTGGACATTGGTGTCCCGCGGATACTAAAGCACAAAGGACTTTAGACGACGTTCGAGAAGAGTAAGAGGTCGCAAAGAAGATCTTACTAAGCCCCAGCAAGAGGAATTAGCATAGGTCTTTCTTTTTTTATCGTTATTTTGTTAAATGCTGCAAAGAGGTCTCAAGTAAGGGTCTATCTTTTATTGTTATTTTGTTAAATCATCACGATCGAAGAATGGTTAACATGATTATCTTTTTGCTGGTTTCAACAATGAGAAAGAATGATACCTCATCTTTTAATGGGGGCTTAACAAAATAACAATAAAAGATAGACCCTTACTTGAGACCTCTTTGCAGCATTTAACAAAAATAACAATAAAAAATAAGGTGTATATAATGGAGTGCATGCGATGTAATAAATCTTTCAGCAGTAAGCAGCGACTGCAATACCATCTTTCCAAGAAAGTCTGTCAGAAGACCGTAAGTACCCTTTGCGGTGACTGCGGTAAGGAACTGTCCACTGTACAGGCCCTACGATATCACCGCGAGAACAGAGTCTGCCTCAAAGACCGTTGTCTCCGTTGCGATGAACCTCACTTCGAGGAGAACTGGCATAAATACCGCTGCCGGCGTTACCACCTCGAAGAAGTCGTCTGTGAAAACCCACGGCGATTTAGCAGAGCGATGTTGCCCCCTTGAAACCAGCGGGCGCTCACGCGACGTAAGAAGGAAATAGACCAAGATTTCGTATGCTTTGACGACTACGAAGGAGTAAAATGGGAGAACCGAGAACACTGGGACGGCATCTGCGATAAATGTGGCTGTCAACGCAGCGGTCAACATATTTGGTGCTGCCTGTACGACGGACCACGTCCTTTAGACCATTACCTGGCGGTACGAAAGGCTTGGAAAAATGAGAAAGATATATGATTCCTCAAATCGCAGCGTTCATAGGAGGAGCCTTGATTACCGTATCCGCTTACCAGATAACAGAAAAAATGAGGTCCGCCGAAGCAGACCAATATCTAATCAATCACATAATGGATTAGCTTCCGGGCGACGTTCGATGTCAAACTTCCATCGGCCGTTAACCTTACCATAGGTACGCAGGTGTGTATATTCTTCACCTTGCAGTACGTACCGTACGCAGTCGGGAGCCCATAAACTGTACTCTTGGCTGCCGTCTAAGAGGACCAACCTTAAACGGTTAATGTCCTCGAAGACGACCGTAATTTTTTATTTCGTATGAAATGCCATGTAGCAAGTCGCGCCAGTGAGTTTGTTCAAGAATCATTATATCTATGAAATATCTTTTGGTGCGTTCGTAAGTTCTCATGCGATTTGAAAGCCTTAACACACCAAGGGCAAGGTATGCGAATGCCGTCGACGTAACGGTCGATTTCCCTGCAGATCAGATCGTAATCGTTGCTTACCATCGTTAAGTATCCATTCATTTCATATTGCGTCAATACCGCTTTTTGTTTGTCGGACAATACCGCCGTTACCCTTTGGCGTCTTCAGTTCCAGACAGAACCCATTGTATTTCTTATGGGAGTTAAGAATTAGGATGTCGGGTTGACCTGCCTGGTAGCCCTTTTGCCAGCACTTTATCCTTTTACTGGTGGTATCTTGCAATTCCCCGAGTCCAGGCGCTAATATCAGCGTAGGGTAAAACCTGCGTATCTTATCGATGACCTTCTTATGTAAGTCGAACTCATCCTCGATCTTGAAGGTCAACTTATTTGGACCATCCAACGAGTATTTCCCCGTCTTCCTTAACGTAGGTAGGACGGTCTTCGAAGACCCAATCTTGGAACGACTCTGCCGTTGGCAGTTTGGAGCTGAATATCAATTGATACAAACCAGACTCCGTCACATACAGGGATTGCGGGTGCGAACCAGAAGGGAGGCGATTCACCTCCAACTCGTTAAGTCTCTTCTTATGCTTGTCCCGCACGGTGGGCTTTAATAGCATCTTTGGTGTCTGCATAACCTAATGCCTTTGCTACCTCCTTTGCTTTAAAGTACAGCTTATCGCCTTGCACTATGCATTGCAGTTTAGTTTCGTTGTTTCGAATACGCGGAGCATATTATACGTAAGGAATATTTTTTTATCCTTTCGCTTGGCTCAAGGAACGCGAGCCTAGTAGGCAACGCTTTTTAGCTGATTCATTTCTACACTCAGTTGCGCGTCTGAGACTACGAAGATATATGCGTTGATCTTAGTAGCGTCGCTGGCGTCTTTGGTGCGCTTGATCTCCAACGTAATGCCGTCCTGGGTATTTACCAGCCGCAATCCCTGTCCATGTAGGTCTTCGTCGTTCGTCGTGCGCATGTCGATCCACAGCGCGTACTTATCCTTAAAGAATTTCTTTGGGTCAATTTGGTCGCCAAACTTACGTGCGACTTCCCGGTACATATTCCGCGGGCTTTATCCCTTGTGAGTAAACCTTATTAGGCACTCCGTTGATGCTAACACCTACGTTGGTAATGTTAGGATTAAAGAACGCCTCGGAGTCACGCAATCCTGCCGTGTATGTCTTTGCGAACAGCAACATTATCCTGTAAGGCTGCGCCTGGGAAGGTTAATGCTTTGGTTGATGACCTCTTCGACGTTATTTGTAAAGCTGAACGTCTTGTACATCACGACGTGATCGTAAAGGAAAGCCTTCCCGGAGCTGTATTCCATACCGGCGCTACGTGCTAAGTCTTCGCTGTATACCGTTTCATACTGCAGCTCTAAGTTAGTAACGGAGAGTATGGGTGGACGGCTGAGGAACTTACGTCCTTTCCCTGTAGGATGTTCGTAGTGTCTGCTAGGGTTACTTTCGAACTGCAGCTCGCTTAGCTGCCTTGGGTAGTATGCACCGTGGTTCGTGATAACTTCGAAATCTAATGGAACGACATATTTAGTGCCATAAGCCGTCTTTATTTCGTCTTCTCCTGAGGCGCCAGAGGTTGCGCTTCTTACCTTGCGTATGGCATCACTGGCGATTTCCCTGCTCTATCCTTTGCGCGCGGTCAAATGCAGTCAACCATAAGTCTTTGTACGTGGTATACAGATCGTACCTATTTAAGTCCAAGAGGGATTCCCCTGCGAACTTCACCCGCATCTTGAGACAATGTTGCGGCCAAGGTCGTTGACAACGTGACGCGCGTCCGCAGTGCTTGGTTGTATTGCTAGGTCAAACCTAGCGCCAGGGTGCCAGGAACTAAGACTAGGTTATCCGTTAGGCGGGGCACGCCTACGTACAGCGTTTTCTCCAGGTCTAGCGCTGCTGGGGGTAAAGGTGACTCGGTGATGAAAGGTGCGTTCTGCTTTCAGTCCGCCAACCTGCTTAGGTAATACGTTGGGGTTTAACTTTGAGCTTATCATATATAATGGAAAGTAGAAGGAACGGATTTTGACCCCACCACCGAAGAAGGTCAAGTAGACATTAACGACGAAGAATACGACGCAGGACTAAAGGGCGCGGAAACCGACCCCCTAATCTACGATATGGCTCTAGAAAAACAAGTATGGAATAGATGGAAAAGCTTCAAGGCCGCCTTGGAGCGCATGTGGCAATCAAAAAGACCCACGGCGCCCCCGTCCCTGAGTACTGGGAGCTTCAAAACATAGTGAGAAGCTGGGGCCAGCCGCGCAGGGAAAACGTTAGAGTGGGCTAACCCCGCAGAGCGTAACCGCCGCGTCATTCCCACTTCGATGCTGACGACGTAAGGCTCACAGAACGCGGAAACAAAGTCCTCCTAAGAGTTCAAGACCTCGAGATTCATGTAAAAGACCGCTGGACAAACCGCAGCCCCTCTTTGACGAAAATGGCGAAGTTAGGGGTGACGTAGCAAGGATTAAAAGGCTTCCAGCGTGCCACTAGACGCTGTTAGAAAGATTGAAAACATAAATGAAGGGTTGCGTAGAAAAACGTCGTCGGGAACTGCAAGAAAACGTTTGGAAGAAAGGGAGGCAGAATCATGAGGCAAAAACCGGACTATATTCTAGTATGCTCAACAAGAGAGAAGTTGATGACAAAAACCCAAAGAATATAGGAAATTAGGAGGAACAAGAGACAAGCCCTACGCAGATAGGACAATCCCAAAGGGATTTCGACCTCGCCTTAAAGGAGGCTAGACCGACAAAAGAGGAGCTAAAAAACTTGCATAATCATCAAACGGCTCTTTAGAGGAAACGGCGGCAGTTGGTTGCCGAAATTTAACACTAAGGAAAGAACAAATCCGGC
>NW_028292580.1:19871545-19999901 GCF_029948245.1 Actinia tenebrosa | reverse complement strand
CTTGTTCGTTTTATCCAGCCAGCAGCTATTCCAGCGATCAGCTGGCCTCGGTCTTGATAATTATGATACATGTTCATGCTCACCTTCTCCATAAATTTTATATTATCATCACTGCATGGATAAATCTCGAACCAGTTTAAAAATTTATTGCACAAATTGTACATTACTAACCCCTGTTTCTTTTGAAAGACTGCATAAGCTGTAATCTCGGGTTTTAAATTCGTCCTAGAAAATACCCATACCCTCACCATAGAGGGATCATAAATGACCCTCTCCCCCCAGAAATTTCAATTTCCCTTGGATCCATATCAAACATTTTTAATTTTGGTCTTCTCTGACCCCCCCCCTCTCCTCCAGAATTTCCAATATCTTAGGTTGGTATGTTATGGATATTTCTGGAACGACACATTCACTATTCCATATTCCCTAATGCTTAGCCTGAATTTACCACGCAGGTCACAAACACTTTGTATTCTCGGTAAGAAGAATATTAATTTTCTCTTAGAATGCAATCTTTTATCTTCATGACAGTTTGTATGCCATGGCGTCAGATTGCCCTGTAGCAACGAAAGAAAGCATGAAAATCAAACCCCAAACACCCTTTGGGCTGATCAAGGTCATATATGTTTTTTCGTTTTGTCAGTAAAGAGCACCACAGAGCACCTGGACAGGAAAAAATACTGATTCCGAAATTGAGAAGTGTTGACTTTCCTTGAATTCCCCATTCGTCACAACGTTTGGGGATTATGTTGTGAATTGTCCTGCTATATTCCTAACACAATAGAAAACCAAAATTCCCACAAACTAACATTGGGAATCCGTGCCATGTTCCCTCAATTTCGTTCCGGTCTCTCTGGGAATTGGATGAGAATTTGTTGGGAATTCAAGGAAATTCCCAACCAATTCCCAATTTGGGAATCTGTTTTTTTTTCCTATGGAGAGGAAACTTTGCAATTAAGAGAGAGACTATATTATGTACAAATAAATTATGTTTGATATATGATCATAATTAAATGGACATCTATTTATGATAATATCTTCACATGTGAAAATAACACCATTGATAAGATTTCTTAGGAATCACAATAAATAGTGAAAAAATTTTAATTTTAATATCATAAATATCATATGGCCAATTGGAGATACGAATGTTATCTTCTCGTGCCGAGAATATCTTACTCGTTCTCAGTGATCACTCTTAATATATCACCTCAACACTAAAAGATCTTTCGCAGCCATGTAATGTCCTCTAAAAACTACTTAAATAATTGACATATGCCTCGGCATTATAGTGACTGCAGGATGCAGTCTTTGTGTCTAAACAACCTTGCTTAACATTTGAGTTCCCAATAGCTCAGTGGTTAGAGCGTCCGACTAGAATACGAAAGGTTGTGGGTTGAATACTCCATTTTACAGTTCTGTTCAGTGACCACAAATAATAGTTCCTAGCCGAGGCTGGAGTTGCGTGTAGTTTTAGTTGTTGCGTGTAGTTTTAGTTGCTTTGCTTTGCAGCCTCGGCTAGGAACTATTATTCATGGTCACTGAACGGAACTGTAAAATGGAGTATTCCCTTCCGAAAGTCAGAATTTTTTTTTCAGAGTTTCCTGTCCCTGCACACATTTCCTTCATACTCATAAATTAATTAAAATATTTTTTAAAATAAACAATTTATCTTAAAACTTCCCGCAAAGGATGTTTGCAGTGTGTGACAAATGCAGACTGTGCTACTTAGCAGTCGCAGAACTTCAGGTAATATAAAGAAAGCAAGTTAAGCTTAATTATTATTAAGTATTTACTGGTAAGGTCTAAGTGTGTAAGCTTGATTTTGGGTAATTTGAACTAAAGGATAGTATATGAAATTCAAAATAATTAAAACAAAGTAAGATTACAGTGTATTGAAGATATAGCTGTTTTGATGTCTGTAAAGTTATTGAAGCACATGATTTTACCTTATGATAAACAATAACAAAATTCTACACCGTAAATTTTTTTTAAAAACTACTTTTAGCAGCTTAAATTGATCGTCAGCCTTTGAGGATTCAATACAAGACAAAATTAGGTCAAGGTAAGGCCAAATTTTAACAACAATTTTTTATTATTACCCTAAAATACATTTATTACAATTAAGTCTAACTGAAAAAAGAGGTAAATGTTACTCAAAAATAACTTTGAAGCTCATCGAGCTGAGCAACAAAACTAGTTATTAAATTACATATATTTACATATATGTTACCTCAAAAACGTCTGGCAAACGATGTTCCAGCAAGTACTCTCTTAATTCTGGATCACAAGACCTCAAGGAAGTCATACTGGAAGTGAAATGAAGTGTCAAAAGACCATTCAATTACTGATCATCTAAAAGAGCAGTTGTTATGTCCGCCATCTTGATACTTTGAGGATCTGTGTTGTTACTATGGATACCTGACCCGAATTCAGGAATACTCACATGTATCAACCACAGGAAACCCACCATGAATTTTCTCAGATTTCCTTTCTTACGATTTTTTTTTCTTTCTTTATGTCCAAAGACCTTTACGAAATCATCTCTTTTAAGAGTCGTTGTCTGTAAATATCGAAAATTGTTGGATAGTAGCCAAAATCTTTAGTTTTATCTTATCAATCAAAACCCTTTGGCGAACGTTTTTCCCCTTCAAAATCGAGCCGGGTTGTTGGCAAAACTACACCCTAAAATACACCTTGACTAAACAAAAATCCTCCATTTTTGCTGCGCTTTTTCGCAGACACGAAAGAAAGAGAGAACGTACGGCATTAAATTTTCTTTAGGACATCAGAGTTTTCAATATAGTTTTTTAAAAACACTTTACCAGATGCCCTCTGCAAACTATAAAAAACCTCCAATTTATCTTAATAATCATAGGATAAAAGCTGCAATTTAGATATTATAACAATTAGTTCCCATCTGAATTGTAAATAGAGTGACAAATAAGTAAATAAAATAAGTAAAAAAAAACACTTTACCAGATGCCGTGCAAGCGTTGGCTCGTGTAACATTTACCATACCTTTCTCTGTCTCTTATATCATGTATTTAGAAACAGATACTCTAAACTGAATTATTATAAAAACGATCTGACAAAAGTAAATTAGAAACTTTTTCTTTTTCTTTAAAGTCAGGAAAAAAATTTTACCCGTTTTCGACATCATTAGATGTTAGAATGTTCCTTCCTGGAAAAGGACAGAAATCTCCTAAATTGGGAGTTGAATGAAAAAATCCAAGATACTGGAAATGTCACTATTAAAACCTGATCAGTATTGTGTTGGATTATTTCAGTATCTTTGAACGTTTCCCAAATATAGTCACCTAAAGAAGCACAAACATGAAGTCGGTCATGGAGAACCTTTGTCTAAGGATTTTTCAAGAACGAAACTAGTCTTAGGGAGTGTTTATCATTTTTTGGTTTGGGTGGGGGTGGGGGTGGGGGTGGGGGAACCCGTTGGTTTAATCATTGGGAGTGGACAAAAATCATGGGGAAGTGTTTCCTCAGGGGAAGGGGGGCTATTGGAGTTTCAAAATATTTTTGGGGATAGGTGGGTCTCATTGAAAACGGGTCATTGGAATCTGGCCCATCAAAGCTAGAGCCTTTTCATACTGAACAAAATCACTATGGGCCAAATCCTAGATAATAATTAAACTTTGAACGTCTCGATATTTTGAGCTTAGATTTTTTTTCGGTTAGAGTTAGATTTTTTTTTTGTTTTTTTTTTTGTTTTTTTTTTTTTTTTTTGTTACAAGGAAGGAAGAGGAAAATGAGTTTTAAGAAAAGTAAAACCCATTAACTTTTCCATTAGCCGGAAGTTCTAGGTTTAACTGAAGACGGTGGTTGAAAGCGAATTGTATTTGCAGGGAGGATGGCAGTTTGCAATTTCCTCCAGTGTAAGATATTTCTACGCATGGATTTCACACTTCAGTCATTTGCGTTAAAAAGTTTTATAAACTTAATTTCGTTTTCGTTTTTTACTTTTATCTATAGATTAGGCTTTCTCTCAAGACTTGTTATAAGTAAACTGCCCTCATCTCTCGTCAGATCAAGGTTTTTATTCGAAAATTTCCCGAAGTCGCGAGAGGTTGGCCGCCCCCTATCCCTCCCCCCATATATAGCATATCAAAAGGAAAGTCAGCCAACAAGGAAGTGGAAAATGACAGTATTTTTTTGGCTGTAATTTGAAAACACTTGATTGGTTGCATTCATTTTCATTTATTTATTTAAACAGCTATATTGGCCTTCAAATTTTTCATTGAACAAAATAATTTCCTGGTTGATTATTCTAGGCCGGAAAATATTTAAAATAAGCTAAATTTCATTACCGATTTTTAGATTTGTAGAAAATATAAATCTTTTTAAATTATTCAAGTTAATTGAATTACAATAAACAGCAAAATGAACCACTTAGAGACCATTACTTGCGATCTTACCAGTACCCCCGTTACTAGGCAACTAAGTACCCAATGACATGCTGGCTTAGTCTAAAAGTAAGGCTTTCTTTGTCACCGTTGAGAATACTTCCCTTGGCCTTCGAGTTGTCATGGATACGATAGGTTTGAGTTTCATTGATGAGCTGTAAAGCTATCAGTAAGTTACATGCTCCTATTGTCAGTCAATCAAAAGATTTGCTTCCTGCACATGTGCTTTTAATAGTCACCGCAGATTAATTATCTTAAGTTTGGATTTCTTTGTTCCTCAGATTTTGTCTTTTAACGTGTTTTCATTGAAATCCAGTCAGTATGCAGAGCCAAAAAAGCTTCTAATTGTGAGGCAAGCCTAATTTTTTTCGCTGTTCAGTAATATTTGCAAATTTGTCTCATTAAATCTAAAAGCCCCTCTCGTAAAATGCTCATTTCATACGAATTACTCGTGAATGAAAGCTATTAGTGGACAAGGATTAGCGATAATGATTATCTGGGCATCGAGATGGATGGTCTCGCTTTTGTATAGTTAGACCATTATAGTTCAATATCTCTTTCAAATATCGTATCATATTGCTCTTTCTACGCATGGGGTTGCTATCTTCCTCGCCACGATATATGACATATCAGTAAATAAAGAAACGATCTTAAAAGTCGGCTTTTACCAATGCTGAGAATACGTTTAGCAAATACATGATTGCGTGAAAAATTAAGTCTCCTAAGAGACGAGTCTTTGGCACAACGCAGTACGCCCTTAATTACCGTTAATTGTTGTTCATTTACAAATTGCTTTTACTGACATATAGGGAGAAATTCTCCCAAAACTCAAAGAAACAGGAAAGCAAACTAAAAAAAGCTAACGGCGTCAATTTGAAACGCGATACCTGAGTATTGTTTTGCAAACCGAAGCCAGTTTTGTTCATCAATTAATTGGCTTCTCAATCATTTTGTGAAATGTGGACATAAAACTTGGGTTGCTATGTAATTTGATTGACGACTGCAGAAGCAGTGTTTGTTGAATTATGTCATTAGTTCGAATTGGTTTTATTTTAATGAAAGCTATACTTATCTGTAGCAGATAAATAAAACCAAATGGCATTATCTATAGCTATAGATATTTCAACAGAATGATTCAACCCCCAATAATAGCGCCCATTTTTTACGACTTTTTTTTCATTATCAGGCTGTCCCCCTGGAAATCTAGTAGTTCGTCAACGTAATTTCTAGCAAGGGAGGCAATTTAGACACTTATGTAAAGAAAAAGGGATTCTTTTCATATGAAAGAAAAACTGTTTACACTTGGCTTTGTGGGGTCTCTTTAGTCTTTTCATTGTTGGATTAAGGATTGACCAGTAATGCAATTAATAGCTCGTATGTTTTGGACTGAAATTTCATTTAGAAGAAGAAAAAACAATGGACTTCGCTACAAGCTAAAAAAAATAGAGCACTAAAAAAAGACGAGCAGAAGATGATTTATTCATCTATTTGGTCATTTTGTGTTTCGCTTTAAATGTTAGTTATTAAAGTTATACTTCTAGTAAACAAACAGTGTGGAAACTTAGTTGATCTCTCTATCGACTATCTCAGTAGAGCCAAAGTTTTATGCTATGGTATAGACCATGTGTTAGTGCAAATACAATCCAATAAACTCTTACACTGCTTCGAGTTTACCCCATTACCTAAGCAGAAAGAGATCCCTAAACCTTGCGATGGATTCTAAATCTATTCCAATTTTGTTAATAGCAGCTAATAGTAAGTATAATAATGTTTAAATTACGATTTGTCAGACAGCTTAATTGTGAACACATTCTGATGAAAAACCTCTTGGTTCACCGGCAACGGGTTTCTATTCGAAATAAAACCATGAGTTAAATCCCCATTGATTGAACTTGTTGGTCTTAACGCGATTTGCTGCTCGGAGTGTAAAGAAGCCCGAGACATGCAACCCACAGAACGCTGCCATAACCGAGCGGAATATTCCCCATCATTGATGGCGCCAACCTATGCTGGCTTTCACTGCTATATGTGTCTTTACGAGAGGCACGCTCTTTTCAGAAGACCGTGGCCCTACCCTGAAAGACCATTAACAGATTCGCATCTTAAAATTTCGGATAGTTCAATGCTTGGTATGCCACACGGTCCTAGACACGGTCCTCTGCATTATTGGGTGCCTTCAGCGCACAGCCCATACCACCCGGATTGGAGGAGCCCTGTGGGAAACTTTAGCAGTTCAGAAAGAGCGGAACTTTCTCGCGACAATCATGGGTGTGCGAAATCTACCAGTCACGTATCAGAAACAAGAGGTAGAGTAACAAACCTAATCGCTTTGTTTTATACGAGAAGATGCGCTAGATTCCACATCAAGGCTTTGCGTTTTCCATGTACTAGTGACGCAACTATATTTAAAAAATTTTTTTTTAAATCCGGTAATTCTAAATAGCAATTGCAATAGGTCAAAATGCACTAACGACCTTTTGAGGCGGTAAGCCGTGTGGGATAGGCTCGGAAATCATATAGAGCATGCGTAATAGGTAAATTACGAACCTTGTATGAAACGACTGAAGAAGAGTGCCAATGGGCCTTTCACAACTTCATGTCGCGTAAAAAACGACCTTTTGGGTAAGCACATGTAATCAGTGCTGAGCTGTATTTCAAAGTAGTGTTTTGACTTGTCAGCTACAGTAACTTCAGTCTTTCAAATAGACCAACTCAAAAGATTGCAAATTTTTTCTTGACGTTTTTAGGTTTGCAGTTGACTAATTTTCTACTGTTGTTCAGGCAAGATTCACCACCCCCCGCTTTTTATTTGCTTGAGTTTAGTGTAATTTCAGAGTTATCACGATTCACGATGTAATTATCTTAGAATCTGTACTTTCTCCAAGCTTGGCTCTGTTTATTTTGATGCTTTTTCGTATACAAACATTTGATGTCCTTTCTCCTCTTTCTCCAGGCTCTGCTTCACCACGACGCCACTCAACAGAATCAAGAAGATCCGAAGTCAAGAAAAGACGGAAAAGAACGATTTTTACATCAGAGCAACTGAAAAGACTGGAAGATGAATTCGACAAACACCAATACCTTGTTGGAGTAGAGAGGCAACAGCTAGCCTCGTCGCTTACTCTCTCAGAAACTCAAGTGAAAATTTGGTTCCAAAACCGTCGAATCAAATGGCGTAAAGACAATCTCCAGCAATACCCAGATTACATGGCCGAGTCCTTGCAGGTTCACGAAAGGAACAAAGCGAGTTCCGGTTACTAGTTGAAAGGTGACCCATCAGATTGTATCCAGTACACGGCTACTCTAATCGCGCTGACCACGTGTGACCGCGCAAGCCATGCATGGATGAGACCAAATATATCGGATTAGTTTTTCGTTTCGGTAATTAGAAAGTGTAATTAAGCGAATCGAAAAAAAGCCTCACCTGTTGCTGAACTAAACTGATATTCATGTCCAACGCCTAGTCCGCGTTTTGCCTACGTCACTTGCAGTTAGATTGACAGTTACCTAACGGACTAAATGACCCAGGCTCGAAACATTGCCGACCACAAAGTGTAAAAATCTGCGATGAAAGGTTCATTTCAACTTCTCTAAGGCCATATTTATACGCTCCACTCTCATTTTATAAGCGAAAACTAGCTTTATTGATCAGACATGCATTAATTTAGTCCTTTATTTTGTCTTTAAAGCAATGTAATCAGTTCAGTATATAGCATGTTGTTTTACTCAAAGTGGGCGAGGAGTTTGAGCCATGCATTGTTGCAACGGCAGCGCTCACTGTCTCCTCAAACGTAATGGATCCCTCGTTCGGGTTTCTCTACGACATACCACGTTTTACTCTCTTGTAATCCTTCCAATTTGGTTTTTATGGTTATCTGTAAATAAAACCTGACACCTAACTACAAGATTAGGTGATAAAGCCATGCAAACTGTATGTTGGTCCGGTGTTGAGTTGATAGCTTGTATAGCGATTAACTTTAGCGTATAAAGCCTAGCTTGCTTAACATTTGTAAAATGGATCATTGGCCGATATAAAAATCGCGCGTAAAAAATTGAAGGCGTGATAGATAAATTTGAAGCGTGGCAGCGAAACAAAAACGATGACGGAAGAGGAGTGAGCAACGAGTAACTTAATAAACCGAAATCTGAATTTCCTCAGAAAGAAAAAGGAAAGAACAAAAATAAAATAAACCAAGAAAACATACGGGGGGAAAAACGGGGAGAAAACGAAAAATAAACAAAACAAAGAAAATTTAAAATGAAAAAAAAAAGAAAAGAAAGAAAAGAAAAGAAAACGCATACATAAAAATATGTTTCGAAGGTACTGGAAATCAGCGTTTACTTAGCCAAATATTTCACTATCATCACCGCATATCCAAGATGGTAAAAATGGAATCCACCTTTTTTTACTAAAAAGATGGCTAATTTGCATACAAATCACGCGTATAAATGTCGCTTTGTGATTGGTTCAAGCGAAAGTTAGGACAAAAATAAATCAAATCAACAATCTGCTTCGTCATTGGCTTATTCCTCAGTTTAAAAAAAAGCCCTGACATTTTACCCAACATTTGGTCTGCCAACAATGTTGGGAAGTGATTTTTGATGTTGGATGAATATTGGGCTCGTTTGTCATGACCGTTTTTCGCGACGCAACAACGTGCCAACATTGTAACAACAAAAGTTGGCTCAAATTTAGGTTATAATTAAATTGTGTCCCATTTGTCAGGGCCCTTAATCGCTTTGATAAAGCTAAGGTATTATTGACCTTTACACCGTGGACGTAATGTTGTCCCATTTTAGACCACGTGTCATTCCTTAGAGTGCTATACCTTTGTTTAATGGTTGCGCATGGTAAGACACATTAATATGGATACAATGCAAACAAAGAATCTTATTCTCAGGAGAATTACACGTGATCTGAAATAAGAAAACATTACGCCCAAGGTAAAGAAGACTATTTGGTTGGTTAGCTCATATTGTATTAATAAAGTCGTCTTGGGTTACCTGTGGTAGCGGAACTAATGTTATGTGCTATGTATAATATTAATAATATTTAAATATAATGTATAATTCTTAGATATTCATTGCCACAAGCTGGGCCGCTGGAGTTATTATTTTAACTCGATCTCCTACGTAATCTAATGAGTAGAGTACTGGCTGAGTACCGTGACACCAGGAAAAAAAGTTTGCGCATACGTGCACTTTAGCACGTTTTCTAAGAATTTTGAAGAGTTTGAGTGAGAAAATAAATGTTTGTTTTCTCCAAGTATACAAAAGATTTCGCGAGTATACTTTTGTCAGACCAAGATACTGTATCAACAAACACAATATGAAAGAATTAGCCTTAAAATTCAAGCATGGACACTAAGTTTTGGCATTTTATGAAGCCCAATTTGTCAGGCATGTTTGAAAATCAAATTTGCATACGAATTCAGAGCATGCGCAGACGTTTTTTACTTTTGTCGAGTAGCGTGTGCTTTTAGTAAGAGAAGGCCTTCGGTCTTGTATAGAGGTTATGCGCCATCACGTGACGGCAGCCATGTTAGATGGCAGGAACAATACATGAGAAAGAATTCAATTCCCGACAGGGATTTTGATAGTTCTGCCATCTAACCACAGGCAGCCCAAGCTGGATAATTATGGCGCCGGCACGTGATGGTGCAAAAGTTTCTATCTTCGTATTATCAGTTGAGCTATTTGAACAATGTACAATGAAACGATTCATTGTACCGGAAAACTTAACCATCAAGTCCTACCATAGTTAATGTAGCGGAATACACGACTTTCAAAAATGGCCGCCAAACTCGGTTGGGACTAGGGACAATGGAATGGAAGCGAGTTAAGTAAGGCCTCATTAGTAAACAAAGTCTACTCAGTACGATATTTTCTGTGCAAGTCATTCATCTCACCAATTCGAGTTCTTTTAAGCGTCTATTGAAGTAAGGGTATTGCACAAACTGAAGTGGAAAACAACATTATGCTGACAGCATAATGACATTTATGTCGAAACATTATACTGTTGTTAGATCCGGTAATCCAATATGTAACAGTACTTAAGGCGCGTCTTACTATCACGAGGCCTCTTATTCTCGCAGTCGAGCAAGTTCTCCTGTACCAATGCTTACCAAAGATAGCCCCTTAACCTAGTGATGCCGCGGCATCTGTGTATAGTTCGAGGGTAGAAGACGTCTCCCATTTTTCCTCCAGAAAAAACGATTTGCTGTTGTAGGCGTCTGGAAATGTACACCACGTGAGAATATCTTTTTTTGACTTCCTGAGTTAAACGTATATGATGATAGGGATTAAGGCGACCCTTGGTAAGATCAATCATGCGGCGCAGGAAAGCGCGACCTGGAACGATCACAGAGCAAGTAAAATTTGAAATGCCTAATAATGATTGTAATTCCCTTAGCGTTACTGACCGCTTTTTATAAAACTAACGAAGAAGAGTGTGACATTTTTGAAGCTTATCATCAGGTAATCGGGTCTCGCCTTTCACAGAATCTAGAGTAATACCCGTGAATATTAGAGCTTTCTCAGGGCCCACCGTTTTCTCTGGAGCTAATGGGACTCCAAGGTGACCGCACATGCCCATGAAATTTTTGAGATCTGTACGACACTTATCCTCGGTAGGTGGAATGAATAAGAAATCGTCTAAAACATGTAACACAGCCGACGCACCGAGACGTGTCAACGACAGCCATTCTAGAGATGTACTGAAAGCTTCAAAAATGGCACAGGAAGAAGAGCAGCCCATCGGTAGACATTTGTCAAAATAATACATACCATTCCACTTGAGCCCCAGCAAAGGATAGTCAGTAGGATGAATTGGATCCGAAAAGCTGACTTAATATCAGTTCGCCATAAAACAGCCTGCCCCCAAACGTTTATCGGCAGAAATTGCCTGACCGATTGAAGCATAAGATCGGAATTGCGCTCGATGAAGTCGTGGAGACGACGAATAAAGGAATGTTCCAGAATAAGAATGCGCTTTTCAGCCATAACTTACACAGTTAAGGTGTAAAAGTAAAAAATAACTTGCCACGCTGCTGACAATGGTTTCTCTGATGCCCAAATACGTACTCTGGGCCGCTGGAAATCTGACGCCTTTAAAATTTATATTAGGTCACCTACTGCTCTAGTCTCCCTCGCATCCGTCTTTAGTGTCAGTCGTCACGCAACGACCGACACTAAAAACGGATGCGAGGGAGACTATCTATGAACGACTATGAACGAGTTGAGAATGCGAAATAGAAGCTGTACGGTGATTGGTCAGATTAAAAGTCCGCGAACGGTTCTCTAAATATGTAACCCGTCTTGTGATTGGCCGAACAATGAGAAAGGAATGTAGTTCGAATGCAAGCAGCCGTTTGTGGGGAGGGAGCGTTGCGTGACGACCGACACTAAAAACGCGGGATGCGAGGAATACTACTGCTCAGGCCAATTGAATTTCAAGCATGTTCACGCGTCCGCTTGATGACACAGGTAGGGTCAGCCAGGGGCTGCTTATCTGTGTTATCGCCATCGGATATATCGACGTGTTATATATATTATATTTAAGTAGAGTATTTGGCCACGCAATTAACCCACACGCTAAATCTCTGGCTCTTGAAGTTGGTTAGACATGGGCTACTTCTTCACAGGTCAATCTCTGGTCAATCTCAAACTGTACTGAAGGTAAATTTAATTAACTTATTAAAGGTGAGTAATCGCTAACGAAGCGCCGCCGGCGCTGCTTGGCACGGATAGTGCAGCGGTAAATACTCAGAGCGTACAGCCGATTCAAACCAGAAAGACAGTTGGTGGACGTGGTAAATATATTCATATCGCACAGCTGATTCAAACCAGAAAGACCGTTGGTTGGAAAGTACGTTTATTTTTAAAGATAAGTGAACACTATTTAGTATCCATTTAGAAACAAATATATATCAATTCAATTAGAAATCTACGAATAACTGAAACAATCACACATATTCAAAACCCAATCCGTCTGTCCTGGCGCCCCTGATTACATAGGTTTATTGATTATTGAACTTGCCACTAGCGTGGCCAAAATTATTCCAAAACCAATGTCTCCTGTCTTCTCTTTCGCAAACTAGTGCGTCGCGATGCAAGGCTCGACGTGAGTTAAACTTTAGTCTAAATGAATTTACAGAATGTTTCGACATAAAAAATATTTCCCACCAAAATGCTGTGGCTAAGCAATCGTATTACGCATGTTTTAAATTCTGCATCTCATTTGATATCTTGCGTCTCATTAGATATTTGTATAAATGTATACTACAACCTTTTTGCAATCAAGTGTATGTGTATATGTATATATATATATATACGCTTGATTGATGTATATATACCGACCTCCTCCGCGTAATTATACTTATTTCAATAAAGTTAGTCACGTGAAAAACTATAAAGCTGAAGCAGACAAGGATTATGGGTAGATACATTTTACATGTTTCAACCGCTTGATAACTGTTGATGGACTTGCTCATCTTTTACCAGTTAAAGTCTCACCTCTCCTAAGCATCCTCAAACTGCAGTTTGTATCAAAAAAGCTTCACTTGTTTGATATGAATTGTTTCCCATGATCCTTAGTGATCTCAGCTTTCTAGGTTTTTGGTGACTAACTTAACTGAAATAAGTATATACAATTTCGACAAAACAAACAGGCGATGAACAAACAGAATAATAGACAAAGGGACAAAGGTATAAAGAAATTAAGTTTAACACTATTATATTTTTTGTGATTTCGTTCTTTTCCAGAGATATGTTATTTTTAATTATAAAATAACTGCTATGAATGTCGAGTTCTGATTGGTTTGGAGCGCGTGCTTTATGAGAGCACATTGCACGCGCTCGCACTTTCCGTTGCGTCATTCCCTATTATTGTAATTTGTATTTTATAAAAGAAATAAAAAACTTGCTTGCTGTGCTGTGTGCAGTCATAAAGCACTTGGGGATTGGCAGAACACTCGAGAAGTGTCCAGAAGCAGTTCTCTCGTGTTCTGCCAACCCCCGCGTGCTTTATGATCACTAAAAACGAGATTTTATCGTTTTTGTTATTGTAAAAAACAAATTGACCTAAGCTTTTATGTGTCTGTCCTCTTATTGACGATAAATTGCGTCATCACATTGTCAAAGTAGTGTGGATCCACGAGGCATTACAAAAAAAATTAACGTCAATTTGTTAAAAACATCAGATGAAATTATCACTCTTGAGGCTTTAGTCAAGAGAATATGAACTAAGAGAAGGAATCCTACCTATATAGCCTTGTAACCATCATGTGCACAGTTTAATGCTATTTTTAGCCTGGAGATATTTTGAGCGAAGAACCTGATTGGTTGATTTTTTGAGGGTAGGCGGCTTCTAGTTTTGCAGTAAACAAAAGCCTGTGTTTTTGTCGCTTTTCGTGTCCTAAAACGAGGCATTAAAGGAAGCATGATTATTGCGCGGGCATGGTAACGAGTTAAAAATAGCATCGATGATTCTAAAAATAGCATCAAAGTGTGCACATGATGGGGCACGGGGATTCCTTCTCTTAGTTCATTTTCTCTTGCTTTAGTTGTTAGGCACATTAGTATCAGGGATATATTTAGTATAGAGAAAGCATGTTGAAGTCGTATCTGCTCCTCTAACATATAATTTTTACCAATGCTTAAAACTCCATATTTCATTATTATCGACTGTAAAACTTATAGCAGCGTTTCCATAATTCATTCCATCCAGCCTGGAAACACTTTTCAGCGAACGCACATCAATTTTACCGTCCTCGTACGAAACCCCTCTGAAATGAGAGTATACGACTTCACCAATAATAAGGGTTGATGATCCATACTTCCCTGAGCCAACTTGGACCAACTGGAAAAGTTTGCATTCCAGAGAGATAGGCGATTCTAAAACACATGGCGCTATGCCACACTTTGATGGAGTAGGTGTCAGACCGACTGCCTGGAACTCGTTTACATCAGAAGGAAATTCTTTGGATGCTAAGAATATTGTACATAAATAATAATGAAAATGAATTTTAAGACAACTAGAGATAAAGGAAACAGATTCACTTCAAGGGCGGATCCAGCCAAAATGTTTGGGGGGGGCTAATTGAGTTTGGGGGGGCTCTAATTGAGTTTGGGGAAGGCTAATTGAGTTTCTTCCGTCAACACAACGGAAAACAACAAAAAAAGCATCTAATTCTTCAGTTTTGTTTTGTTTTTTGTTTTTGTTTTTTTTTCTTTTGAAAAGTCCCCCTTTGCCCCCACCCCCCCCCCCCCCCCCCCCCCCTTGGACTTACCTTTGTAGGCTTTGTCAAAAATGTAATGAGGAAGATGATTAACTACAAAATGACCAGTTTCTTCTATATTCACTAACGTGTCCTTCTTATCGTGATTGTACTTCCTACGATAGAAATACAGAGTCATATATAGGATACAGATAGAGTGCTCACACTAAATCCGTGAAACAAATACTAATTTTTAGCACTAAATAGTGATAATTAAACAATAGAAAACAAAGGATTCTGTATGTAATAGTACTAAATAGTACTATTTAATGTTCACGGTTTTAGTGCGTGCACTCTACCACATTTTACTAAAAGAAAACAGTGTTGAAAATCTCCCTAAAATCGTCAACCCACTGACGACCACTAGTCTTTCTTCAAGAAAAAGATCAATGGAGGAATTACAATTTTAAAGTGCAAATTAACCCTTCGACAATACTTTAAGTACTGATTCTATAGAAGTAAATAGTTGAATGGTAAAATATTTCTTGTTTTGAGTGATGCGTTTCTAAGTTATGAAGGTTTATACTTCCAATATACAGAACCAAAAAAAAAAGCAGGACCAAAAAAATAAAGCAAAAGGAGATAGATGAGCGGACCTTAAGCTTTTATGGGGGGGTGCACGTGCACCCTGTGCTCCCCCCTGGTTACGGCCCTGTACTTACCCAGTTTATTGTAATTTTGAATCGATAAAACAACATGAAATTCTCCCGGAAAAAAATGCCGGTTTAGGATCAATCGAAAATCTACTTAATGCGGCTGAAAAAGCTTCAACATCTTGACATCATGATTTTGTACACTCGATCTCTCCGCAACTCTGGCAGGCAGTCACATTTAATCATTATAGTCCCATAACCACATTTTATAGCTATCTTTTGTATATGCCCTTCTCTGAACATCTGGAAAGAAGATTCCCTCAGTGATTTACAGTACTGAAAGCCTCAATGAAATAGGTGATTATCTTTGCCATTGTAAACAAATGAAACGAAGCGACCATTTTTTCGAGCTCTGCTTCACATCCAAACATCCTTCACCTTTTAATAGCAGAGGTCATTGCAGTTTGGTCTTACACTTCCGTAGACTTTAAATTGTCAGCTTTATAGCTTAAAATTATACTTTTCTTAAGTGATCTTATCTCGTCGCTTGGCAAATATATCAAGTTTGTTTTGCCCTCCAAGAAATATAAGCCAATCACAGTGAGGCACGATTTTTTGTCACGTGGGGGTGACAAAAGGCCATTCTTCATTAAAATATATTCATTCCTTTCACATATCGAACATTGAGTGTCGTATTTTCCTGTGTCTGTTGTCTGCGAGACAGACCCACGAGTTAGCATCGTCCCCGTATCCTTCCTCGATTTTACAAAGTTTTTCTCTTTTTACTTGTCTTTTTTTTTTCTTATCTTCCTCTTCTTCAAAAATGTTCATGTCGAATTCGTTATAAAACGAAGGCCTTTTTGTTTGCCGCTTTTCCGCACAATCCAAATATGGAATTGATCATACCATATATGGAGTGAGCTTTCTCTACACCAACTTCGAGTAAAACTGATATAATATATATCATGGGCTGTAAGAGAATATTTGGTTTGTGACGGGGAAAATGCTTGTTAGTAGACCAAATAAATCGCTAATTACTCACTTGGATCTTTCTATCCATATTTTATTGCTTGTTAGATGAATAAACATGAATTCAATAATCTTTTTACCTCCTTTTCCTTCGATAAAACTCGCCATCTTTGTTATTGCTGAGCCTGCAATAACTTACTAGGAAACATCGCAGATACGTCATTAACACAGGGAGCCCATTTTCTGTTGTACAGTATTCTGCTTTACTAAATATTAAAGGAGTAGGCCCAGAAATAATCGACCAATCACAATCATGATCACAGGCAACAAAAGATATCACAAGAATTTCATAGTCGTCGTAAAGAATCATTACTTTCCCCTCATATTACTTATCATAACCTCGTATTTTCTAAATGTCGCAAAAGTGGATTAATAGCAGTGGTTCCTGTACACCAAGTCTCGTTTCCAGACAAGACATATTTCTATGTAAATTTATAATATTAAGATGGCCATCGCTTTCACACGCTGACACTGAAGGTTGAAATATCGTCCATCTTTATCGCTTGTCATCTGGTTTTACGAAGGATAATATGTCTGTATTTATAGATATTCTGAAGCTTTAATTCCTAATAATCAAAAACATCGAGGTGAACCCTGGTGGACCTCTTACCGTTTCCGAGTTATTCTGAATGTTGTGCATGGTACTATGTCACCTATCAAGCATATCTTGTCAAGATGGCGGGGATCACCCGCGTAACGCTACTATCCTCATTCACATGAAAACTGATAAAACATGAAATCGTAATTTTGTTATCATTTTATTTTATTGATTTTTTAATCGATTTAATAGGAAAATTCATTGGCATAATACTGAGAATTGTCATCGACCCTCACAAGTCAGCCGTTGTTCAAATGCGTTAGTTTGTGTGATGTTACTTTCTTCATTTTCGTTCACAGCATCTGTCTCAAAATTTTGAGGAATTATTCCTCTTTCTGGAAACTTAGAACAAATGCAGTTACAATTTCTAATGTCCAACCAAGGCAATTCAGCGTGTGGATCAGTCAGTGCCGGTAAAGCAGTCAGTCTGATCTTCAACATCAAAGTCCCAAATAATCAAAACTCTCCTGTTTGAGTCAGTGGAAATATAAGGAAAAAAATACTGTCATGTTCGCGGAATATTACTATAAATAGAAACTAAACTATTAAATTTACAATGCAAAGTTTAGGTTGTTCTCCGGTGTAATAGCCACAGCTGACGTCACGATCGACATAAATTCAATTCCTGATAAATAGTAATAACATAACATTTGTATAGCGCAGATTAGCGTTTTTTTATTATGTGATGTTATATATATGCGATCTTTAACGTGATCGTGTGGTTCTTCTGTCCTGGTTCTTCTGGTTCCCCTGGTTCTCCTGGTTCTTCTGGTTCTCCTGGTTCTTCTGGTTCTCCTGGTTCTTCTGGTTCGTGTGGTTCTCCTGGTTCTTCTGGTTCGTGTGGTTCGTGTGGTTCTTCTGGTTCGTGTGGTTCTCCTGGTTCTCCTGGCTCTACTGGTTCTTCTGGTTCTTCTGGTTCTTCTGGTTCTTCTGGTTCTTCTGGTTCTCCTGGTTCTCCTCTTTCTAGCTCATTGTAGGTCATGGAAGATCATTTGGTAGCTCATTGTAGATCATTGTAGGTCATTGTAGGTCATTGTAGGTCATTGTAGGCCATTGTAGGTCATTGTAGCTCATTGTAGCTCATTGTAGCTCATTGTAGGTCGAAACGGCGCCACAAACTTTTTCTTTTCCGAAGAATCTTCAAAGCCTCACAGCGCTTCTGTAGTACATTGTCGTACACACGAGAATAGTATAATACATACAGTACTAGTACTAATAACAGTTAGTCAGTTAAAGTGAAAGTTTTTTACGGTGGAAGTAATTACGACCGATGTAAAGTCAAGACGTTTAAACGAGATGATTTGGTAGTGATGGATTTCGATTCCTTTTCAAACGGAAATATTCAAAGCTGTGTCAATGGGAAGCGAAGTATCCGGCAAGAATTCAATATCGAGATGATGAAGATAGTTTCGTTACGATGACAAACGACGACGATTTCGAAGATGCAGTTCGTTGCATATCATCTATAAAGAACTATGACAATAATTTTAGACGGTGTTCAGAGTAGACAAAGCAATAACGCCAAAATCGCCATCAAGAAAACATCGAGTCTTCGCATGTCCTCCGACAGTGCTGTTCCAGAACGGAATTCTCTTCCATGTTTGTTAACTTTTAAATAGTCCAGGAAGATTTTTTTTTGTTTTTTTCAACTCAATTTTTTTAGTTCTCTTTTTAGCTCACTGTAGGTCATTGAGGATCATTTGGTAGCTCATTGTAGATCATTGTAGCTCCTTGTAGCTCATTGTAGATCCTTGTAGCTCCTTGTAGCTTATTGTAGCTCATTGTAGCTCATTGTAGCTCATTGTAGCTCATTGTAGCTCATTGTAGCTCATTGTAGCTCATTGTAGCTCATTGTAGCTGATTGTAGCTCATTGTAGCTCATTGTAGCTCATTGTAGCTCTTTGTAGCTCATTGTAGCTCATTGTAGCTCATTGTAGCTCATTGTAGCTCATTGTAGCTCATTGCAGCACATTACGCCTTTTAGTAAGTACGACGTACGTCGCGACAAACTTGACAGCTTTGACAAGCAAACAAAAAGCTTCAAACGTTTTAAAACGGTTCGGCGCGTCACGCTTCATGGTAGCTCGCAAATGGTAGTATATATATATGTATATAAGCTTTAACTACTTTTAAGCTTGAAAACTTAAGCTTACTACATTTTGAGATTCTATTTTACCAGTTTTCAGCTGTTTCATGTGTGAGAAAGGTACGAAATTCACAAACGACAAGAGTTTTCGGAAAACAAAGTTTACATTCAGTTACAGTCAAACTACCTCAGCGTGAACACGTAGAGGTCATCAATGACTTTACTTTTGGATTCTTGATTTCATTATTCGATTCGAAGATTCATTAATGAAAACGAATCTTCAATATTCAAAAAATAATAATAATTTGAAAAATTCGATTAACTTGGCTTGTC
This sequence comes from Actinia tenebrosa, assembly GCF_029948245.1. NCBI lineage: Eukaryota > Metazoa > Cnidaria > Anthozoa > Actiniaria > Actiniidae > Actinia > Actinia tenebrosa. Next base: position 19,980,564 of record NW_028292580.1, on the reverse strand, counting down.
GGCTCTTGTTTATAGCGCAAACAGAAGGTAAGTCATTAATATTACATATTCCTTGCACAAAAAGTTTTTTTTGCATTTCAGTTGCATATATGCTTGGCTTTTGTATACACTTATTTCAATAAAGTTAATCACCAAAAACCTAGAAAGCTGAGATCACTGAGCATTATGGCAAACTTTTCATATCAAAAAAGCATATATATACAAAGCTTTTTTAATACAAACTGCAGCTCGATGATGCTCAGAAGAGGTGAGACTCTAACCGGTAAAAGATTCGCAAGTCCATGAACAGTTATCAAGCGGTTGAACGTGTAAAATGAGTCTACCCATAATCCTTGTCCGCCTCAGCTTTATAGCTTTTCAGGTGACTAACTTTATTGAAATAATTGTATGCCAAGCTTTGAAGATTCGTTTTTATTAATGAATCTTCGAATCGAATAATGAAATCAAGAATCCAAAAATAAAGTCATTCATGACCTCTACGTGTTCACGCTTGAGGTAGTTTGACTGTAAACTTGACAAGAACAACTGAGACAAAATAGAAAATAATGCAAAATGCAATGCAAAATACAAAATACCAATTTTCTTTGTCAGTAAATTGGCAGTTGTAAATGTTTTTACAATCTTTATAATAATAATAATTATAATAATTTAATCATTTATTGTGATTAAATTATACAACAACATATCTCTCAACGACACAAATTTATGCTCATCTTTATAATCATACTAGCTCGAAAAGCCGATAAACAGTTGAATATTTGTTTTATTTTATATGTCATTCGATATTTAAACGAGCTAACTGTAGAAAGCTATAAAATTATTGAATGAAAGTCAAAATGAAAGTACTCTCACTATAATAACAAAACAGCTACGCTTTTTTTTGTTCGTTTGTCATTCTCATATGAAACTTATATGAAACTTATATGAAACTTAATCAAATTGACTCTAATTTAAACTTTGATGTTTATTTAGATAACGATATTCTTGAACGTAAGAGCTTTTATAAGTATTTAGGAGTATACCTAGACCAATCGCTATCCTTTAAAGAACATGTCCACAGACTTATAAAGAAAGTTTCAAGTCAGCTTGGCTTACTGAGTAGATTGAGAAATAGTCTCACTACGTATGCAGCTAACAAAATCTATACCACTATGGTTTTACCAAAATTAGATTATTGTGATTTTACATGGAATATCAATTTGGCTGCTTCTATTAATGTCTCTTTAGATCATTTACAAACGAAAGCTGGCCGAATAATTTTAAAGGATTGTAGCTTAGACCATGATAAGGTGATAGATAAATTGGGCTGGAAGAGTCTTCGAAATAGATGTTCAATTCATAAGCTTATTTTTATTTTTAAGTGCTTAAATGGCATTGCACCTGAGATTTTTAATGGTTACTTTAATTATGTCTCACATGGCTATAATACTAGACAAAATGGTTTAAATATTATCATACCAAAAGTTAGGACTGAATCAGCCAAGAAAACGTTTTATTATTCTGGAGCTATCATTTACAATAGTCTACCTAGCTCTCTTAAAGAGATTAATTCTTTATTATTATTTAAGTCTAATCTCAAAGATATTTTTTAAATGTTTTAATGAATTGTATTGATTTTTACTAACATTTTAGTATTTTACAGTATATATATATTTAATTATCTTATTATTTTGTTGATAATTTTTGTTGCCCCCAGGGCGCTCCTTGATAACAGCTGTTTGCTGACGAGCTTACCCTGGTAAAACATGTAATTATTATTATTATTATTATTATTATTCTAGTTCGTTGCTGGTTTGTCGGTAATTTTAGCAATGTTATTTAGCTCGTATAAACTTTGTCACACATCTCTTGGATTTGTTGTTTAATTGTAGAATACAAGAAGTTCCCTCGCTGATATATACTCATACTACTAAACTTAGTGCTTTTTTTTCAAATGACTACTTTGAATCATGTAAGAACTACGAGTACTCTTACTCTAATAACAAAACAAGTACAATTTTTTTGCTCGTTCGTCATGCTAGTTAGATTAGTTTATTCGTATTCTTATGTTAGGATAAGCCATTTTTCTAGATCTACGCATTTTGTAATTATTTGTTAACAAAGGCTAGAGGTTATAGTTCGGGTTATACTAGAAAAAAAGGATTTTTCGGTTATATCGTTTAAGAGTAAGTAGTCCGCGAGTTACAAACACATACCTGGTCACAGAAAATGCAAGAGTAGCGGGATCACTAGTAACGGGCATGAAGAAGCTAAAATTAGCCAAGTTTGGAATCAAGCCATCTCTGGAACACGAGCTGACCAGTGCAATGGGTCGCGGGAGGATCGAAGCACACAGAATTTTGTAGCGTGTTGTCGTGTCAATCAATGAAAAGTCGATCTCAGTCGTCTGGTTTTCTTTTTTGATAACACAATCCTGATATGTTGTCAAGTTATGTCGAATCTGCCATTTCCAGGGTAGACAAAAAAAGATATTTCTTAGTTGAAAATTGCTGATACTCCAGTGGTTGAATTTTCTCGTAAGTTTTGATAAAGCCATCGCAGATTGATGGGCGAAGAAGGCTCCACAATGACATGACATACATGATATTTATAATTGCGCCTGCGCGAACTCAGTATTTTTACATGGGTCAGAGATCAAGGTCCGCCTACGACTGACTACGATTTCTATAACTTTTTTCGTGTACTAGAGCTCCAGTCGTGTTTTATCAGAGAGCAGAACATATCTAAGCCTGATCTATTTGTTAAACAGAACATAAATATATATTAGGAATATAAAACGACGCGCGTGTCTATATACTGCCTATGGTGCAACACTACTGCTCAAATAAATTCTTTTATTCAAAAAAGGATATTTTTACAATAATTCCGTCTTGTATTAACCATTTTTGTGAGAATAACCTTTGTTTACTTTTAGGGGACATTACTATAGGGCTAATATTTCTTTTTCTTTTGATATTAAATTTGAATTAAGTATCATTATTATTATTATTATTATTATTATTATTATTATTATTATTATTGTTATTATTATTAATCATATCAGGCATAGTGAACGAAGATCTTCCTTTTCCAATGATTATATTTCACTGTTTTTCCATTCAAGTTGCTTGATAAGGTCTATTTTTTTGTTGTTGTTGTTTTTTTTTGCCTTTTGTTTCTGGTAAATGTCGAGTTCAATTTTACGATTTAAGTAGCTTTTAAGTATTATAAAACTGCTGTCTTTCAACGATTGAGTCATCACTTTGCAGTTCTTTGCAGAGGAAGATCAGAGGTCGATCACGATTACAAGGAAAACCAGTTTTGCTAGATTTTGTTTGTTAGTCAATCAAAAGCTGCGACAGACTCACCAAATCAATCGACTGATAAAAACTGGTTTTCAAGTTGATGACATTCGAACTAAAAAACTAGATTGCAAGCGCCATGACACTTTGTAAGGGTATTACCGCTGATCGCTGGTCCCAGTCTTCCTTTCCCCATTCCCGGTCATTCCCCATTCCCCATTCCTTGCTTTAGTAACGTCCCTTCAAAACTACTTAATATTTACGATTAATTAATGGGAAAGTTTTGGTTCAAAAATCATCAATATCATAGAAAGAAGGCCTGCCCATACTACACCTTTTGCTGTTCATTAACAGAAAATGTACATTCATTTGTGCCAATAGTTGTATCAATAACGTGTAATGTACTTTCATCAACACCACAAGTAACATCATTAGCGCGGATCAACTTTCAATAACGACAATTGAATATGCGTGTACATTCATAGGCATCAATGGGCAATCAATAGCGCGTTCGTACATTTATATGCGCGGAATGTATTTTCTTGTGCGCTAAATTCAAGTTCAACTGACACCAAATGACAAACAATTGCATTTATGGACAATCATTTACCCAAAAGTGAAAATTCATTAGTGCTATTAGCATAATCATTGACAATCTATAACGCGTTTGGACAATCATGAGGGTCAACGTTATATTCTATAGCGTGGTTCGACAAACATTTGCATGATTCGAATAAACAATAAGAGAAATAAAACAATCATTAGCGTTTTTTAAATTTTTTTTATCACTTTAATACATATACTGTAAAAAACTCAGGAAACTGCCTCCATAATAGCGGCTGCGTAGGAGAATAGCAATTAGCTCACTTAAAGCAGCAATCAAAGCCGACCTCAGCCGTCCAGAGATCCAACAACATACGAACGATCGGGCTGAGGCAAGACGACAAGGGATTGCTCTAGGTCTCTACAGAAAGCAGTTGCTAATAAAAGGGTTCCAGAGAAATGTGGCAACCATCACTATCGCTAAATGTGATCAGTGGTTCATATATATGCAAACGTATTTGCCACGATGTATAAATGGCGAAGAAATTGAAGGCTAAAACAGTTTTTTTTTTTAAATCGCTAATGATTGTTTTACTTTTGGGTAAATGATTGTCTATAAATGCAATTGTCTGTCATTTGGTGTTATTGAAGTTGAATTTCGCGCACAAGAAAATACATTCCGCGCATATGAATGTACAAACGCGCTATTGATTGTCCATTGATGCCTATGAATGTACACGCATATTCAAATATCGTTATCGAAAGCTGATTCGCGCTAATGATGTTACTTGTGGTGTTGATGAAAGTACATTACACGTTATTGATACAACTATTGGCACAAATGAATGTACATTTTCTGTTAATGAACGGCAAAAGGTGTAGTAATGTGAAGGAGTTCAGTGGCAATCTCATAACATAGATGCGTCTCTGCTTTTCCTGATTAATTATGAAGTGGATCATTCGCTTTCTTGTCCCATGTCAACAGGCTGGTTGTTAATTGCTTCGTTGCTATGTTTACGGCCATAGAACCCATAGATAAGAAGTCCTGAAACATAGAAAAATGACCAAATGACTGGGGATAAGACCTTTTGTGCTAAACACGCTACTCATTTTAAATGAATTAAACACAAGCTTAATATCAACATTTTTGCATAATCGCATAAAAAGGCTTTGTTAGTTAGGAAGTTCAACGTTGCAATGTTATTGTTAAGAGAAGATGAGCTGGAGTCACAGGTATGAACACTATTTAAATCAATTATTTATTACCCTCCCGATGATATGTAGAGGGAAGATACTTTTCCCGTAAAAATGAGTATTAGTTTCTCCACATCCCTATGGGACTCTAGCCAAGTGTTGTCGATTTTAAAGGTCCTATTTATCAAGGTTGTTATGAATCCAATATGAAAATCAACTACATACCATCCCAAGGAGGTTGCCCTAAACGGAAAATACAAATGTACACATATATCTCTCACGTGACTGAATTCGCATTTTAAGTCTTCAACAACCATGGTTCAAATAAATATAGTGTTTATAATTTAAAGAGGCAACAGAAAGAATTTTTTAAGGTGCTTCTAAGCATCTAACCTGCTAAGGTTTTAAAACCTGCTGGTAACGTGTATGTACATAACTTGTGTTTATTCTTGTGTTTACTTACCTATAACCATCCACACTCCAAACCTTACGTAAGTCCAATAATTCAAGTTCACAATCAATGAGAAGTTGATGACCAGCGTCATTATGGGAAGAGCAGGGACCATGGGCACCATGAATGGAAACGTGGCTGAGTTCCTGGGCAACTGGTACAGAAATACTATGACTGATATAACAATAGCTCCACTGATACAAGTCACTAAAATAGCCCATCCCTTCAGTAACCTTATCTGATTGTGTGCAAAACTGACCATGATGCAGAAGATAATCAGACCCGCTGAAAGTGCAAATATGGCTACGCTAGCATAGAAACTAGATCTCTCAGTTGGTTCACTCTTGTTCTCGGGTTCATTAGGTGATGCCTCTTTGTTAGTGCTATCAGAAGTGGTCAGTTGTGTGTATTCTGCTCCATATTTCCTGGTTTCATCTTTCTTATCTTTGCACCACAAAGTCTTTAGCCAGACTTTCACCCTATTACTCCCTTCTTCTTCTTCTTTTTCTTCTTCTTCTTTAATTATTATAGGATCATCATCGTAAACACTCTCTATGCCACACTGAAACCTCGTCAATAACACACCGATAACTACTAAAGTGTATGCAGTCAGTGTTCCAATGGAAAGCATTTCGATCAACTGTTCCAAATTCAGTATGACGGCAAGTGTTCCAGAGATGGTGGTAGAACATACAAGAGCACGAAGAGGGACGTGGGTCTTACTGTTGATGCTGTCTAACCATTTGAATAATAATCCATCCGCTGCCATAGCATGAATAACTCGAGCTGAACCAAACGATACTGCAAGTAGGCATGTCAGAATCGAAGCGATGGCCCCAATGTCGATAATATACTTGGCTGCAATGAATCCTCTTTGTGCAAATGCTTCAGCGAGGGGAGCAAACTCGTCAAGTTGGTTATATGGCAGCATTAATGTCAGGACGGTAGATATTCCAAAATAAGACAAGAAACTGACCACAAATGTGATAATTAAGGCTCTTGGAATTGCTTTCTTTGGATTGAGAGTCTCTTCTGCCGCTGTTCCGATCACATCAAAGCCTGCGAAAGCATAAAAAGAACTGCCAGCTGCCGTGAGGACACCCTGAAATCCATAAGGAGCAAATTTTTCCCATGAGGACCAGTTACTGGTATCTGCATAGTATGATCCAACGCATAAAGCAAATGTTATAACTAGAAGGTTGATACCTGTAACCGTATTGTTAAAAATGGAACTGTGCTTGACTCCAAGTCCAATAATAATGGATATTAATATCAAAATAAATAGGGCCAGGAAGTCAGGAAATTTCGCAAGTGCAGGGCTTTCCCACCAGCTTAATTTGTCGAAGAAATGTTCGTAGATATATCCTCCAGATAAAGAGTTGATGTACTCACTACACGCTCTACTGAGGGAAGACATTGCAATGATATACTCAAGAATCATGTTCCCGCCAGCAATAAACGCCCAAATTTCACCCAGAGATAGGTATGTGTACGTGTATGCTGATCCTGACTTGGGAATTCGAGCTCCAAATTCCGCATAACATATAGCTGATAATAGAGAAGAGAATCCTGCCAGAACAAATGACAAAACGATTGCCGGCCCCGCTAAATCTCGAGCGAGCTTTCCAACGAGCACATAAAATCCAGAACTGACCACTGACGCTATTCCTAATGCAGATAAATCCAGAGAATTCAGACAGCGAATGTACTTGGAATTTTCTTTTCCTGAACTCGTGTAATTACGTTTCCTGCTGATATCTTTAAGGAGTCTTTTCATTTTGTCGATAATGATTCACAGGGTTGCAATTAATCACCGTCTTATGAGTCTAAACCTTTCTTTTATCGCTATAGTATCTCAATTATTGCATGATATATATAATGGTCTTTCGAAACTCTATCAAAACATTTCCCTATAATATAAACTCAAGAGTAGCTCAAATGAAAAATGAGTCATCCATGTTAATGCAAATTTCCCCAAACATTGCTGGCTTTCTCTCAGCTGATAAAGTTTTTGAATTCATTATCTGTTCCAAATACCATGTGCTGTCAACCAGAAAGAATTCTATTCTAGAATTCAATGAAATGATTGAAAAAAGCTATAGTTTCGGCTTTCCATGCTTAACATCCATACATGCATTGTTATATTGCTGAATACTTTCCATTCAAGTCCACGTCAGGTAGGAATATCACTGATCTTGGCAAGAACGATATATTTTAATGAAGAATTCTAATACCCCGCGCCTTGTGCCTAGCAACAGGAATCGCCTTCTCTAATATAATGTTTTTTCTTTCGATATATAATTATTATAATAATAATAATGATGATAATGATGATGATAATGATAATAATATGATTTATAACTATGTAAATATTTAGCTAATTCTGCATTTGCAGTCTCAACACCCAAGTCTACATCCTTTATGTTCCTAAATACTCTTCTTGTGGTTCTTGAACCCCTAAGGCATAGAAGAGCTGATCTCAAAAGGGAGAAAGAAGCCTTTGCTCGTATCCAGGATACAGTGGTAGCATTATCTTCTCCTTTCTTGTTAGCAATTACTTCGGCGAGGCTGCTGTGGTATCTTCTACACTCATCTGCCATACCTCCAGTTGTAGTGAATACTAATGGCATAAAAGTCGCTTGTTCAACTTCCCAACTCTGCTAGCATACGTGCGCTTCTTCTCATCCTCATGCAGGTGGCATATTTGCTGGGGGGGACGTCTTTGTAGGACTCTGCATTTGGGTTACACACCCTAACATTAGAGAATGCAGATCTCTGCCTTTCCCAAAAGCCACTTGCATGAACGTCAAGGCAAGCATCAGAAGCTTTATTAGAACCTCTGGTCAGGATTTCTCCTGTAACTTCTTGAAGTACTGGTTCTATTTCAACGTCATTGCAGACCATGCTCAACAGTTCTGCTTCAAGATCGCGCAGCTCGTTGTGGCGCTGAATAACAAATCCGCCACGTATACAGATCTTAGCATGGTACACACTAAACAAATCCCCGCACACACATACCGATGGGCTGCAGTGATTTCCCAGTCGTATCTAAGTTTGATAGCATCTCTGAATTCTCTTTTATTCAAATCGAAGTCCATGTCCTTGATGGGGATTATCGTCAGCCAATTAGATTCGCCCTTTTCTGTAGCAAGCTCAGCAGCTCTCTTTGTCCTTCGGGGTAAGGAATTCTTCAAATTCTCTACCAACTCACGTAGATTTTCATCTTTCTCCTTACGTGCACTGATTTTTGCTGCAATTTTCTTATTGTAGTGTCATTTGGTGGTTTATGCGTTTGTGATATTATTTGTTCAGCAAGTGGAGCAGTTGTCTTGATTGACGTTGTGTACTCTGAGGCTGCGACCTGACTTAAGATCTAGTCTTAAAAGAATGTACCCTGGATATAAAGTAACGCAAGTCAACATAGTATTTGATTTTCTATCTGGGTATCACACGGATTCGATTAGTAAACTGGCTGATGTAGGCCTCACTGATGGTATAAAAATTGTAAGAAAGTGTCAGAAATGGGTTATTTCACAGAACTGTGAGATTGTGAAACGTCTGTGCAATTGTTAAATTTGTATACATCTTTGTAAAACCAGTCATGCAGATATTTGCTTAGACTATACATGCCCGCAATATTCTGTATTCATGTAGCAAAAATGTCTGAAGTTGAAATAAACATATGATAATAAGATTACGCTTTGATTGGCCGATTGATAATCTTCCCTCCACATGTGTGTGCGGTCAGGTCTTTACAGTAGACCACGCTATGATTTACAAGCAAGGAGGGTTTATCGTTCCGCGCCACAATGAGTTGAAAGACCTGGTAGCTGATTTCTTGAGTATGGTATGCAGTGATGTCGTAGTCGAACCTGTCCTCTAAGACAACTCCAGAAAACAGCTAAATAGAGGGTCGAATAAGTCACAAGATGCAAGATTAGACATCCATGCGCGTGGGTTCTGGGAGAACCAGCGGTCAGCATCCTTTGATGTGAGGGTCTGCCTCCCTAATGCTGACTTATATAGGGACCTAGAACCACTGCAAATCTATCCTTTGCACGAAAACGAGGAAAAGCGTCTTTACTCAAAGAAAGTTCACGATATTGAGCATGGATCACTCACACCTCTGGGGGGTGGAGGTCTGGAGGTCTTTGCTAGGATCCACGAGAGCCCGGTTGTACGAAGCCTGGATAGCGCTATCCGACGGATAATTCCTTATCTAGTGGATAAATTTATTGGATAACAGCATCGACTTATCCAATGAATAAGGATTTATCCGCCGGATAGTGCTATCCAGGCTTCGTACAACCGGGCCCTGGTGTTCACAACAACTGGCGGAATCAGTGGCAAAGGAATATTTGAGATACCATAGCCGACTAGCAGAGCTGATCGCCAACAAGAAAGGAGAACAGTACGCAACAACTATCTCGTGGATCCTAGCAAAGACCTCATTTGCACTACAGTACTAAGATCGGCCCTCATATGTCTGAGGGGGTCAAGGACAAGAAGACGAGCTCCATGTGATGTAAAGAACTGTGATATTGACATTGAGACTATAGAAGTAGCAATTCGCTGGATTAAAATTTTAACATTCTTTTATATTTTAAATCTTTATATGATAGATTGTCTTGCCAGTTTTTTTAAAAAGATGGGCAATAATAGTATAGTGATTTTAAATATATTGCCTTTTTTGCTTATATAATTTGCTTATTTATAAGATTTCATATTTACTAAAGTATCATGATATAGATGATTATTTTGATGAATCATGATTGAGATATACTATCTTTAGAATTATATTTAAATATCATTGATATCATTTTAGGTCATGTATTGTGAAATAAAGATAATAATAATAATAATAATAATAATAACAATAATAATAATAATAATCTATTTGGTAAAAACTAATCCTAATAATATATATTTCAGAAAATAATGAAAAATATCTGTATAAATATATATATATATATAGGGTTCTCGAACCTCTGAGGCAAAGAAGAGCTGATCTTACAATAATGATAAAATAATAATGATAATGATAATAATAATAATAATAATAATAATAACTCTTGAATAATAATAATAATAATTTATTCTGTATTAATTTATAAGGTTCTACCAAAATTAATTACATTTCTCACTGATCTAACAATAATGATAAAATAATAATGATAATGATAATAATAATAATAATAATAATAATAATAACTCTTTTGAATAATAATAATAATAATTTATTCTGTATTAATTTATAAGATTCTACCAAAATTAATTACATTTCTCACTAAGAAAAAAAAAAACAATTGTATTTTGTATTCATATATCCTACAATAAAAATATATCTATTTATTATAATAATAATGATAATAATTGAAAACTTTATGTGCTTGTAATTGCTAAATAAATTTCAAGATTAAAATGAGCGCAGATAAATATCGGTCTTATATTTACATACACATATAAAAAAGCAAATCGATAAAGCCTATTTTTATAAAAAAGTTGGTTATGCGGGCGGTAGCGTTATCGAGGGAGAAGTCCACGTTTTAAGTGTCAAGTGTTCTTCTAATAGATCGTGATCCTCTCAGGCAGAGCAGAGCAGAATGAACGAGTGCAAATGACACTTTGGCTCTAACCCATGACATGGTTCTTGCATAGCTCTCTCCCTTTTTAATCAATAAAAGCTCAACTAGGCGTTTGTGGAAAATCTTGCATTCTGTGCCCATTCCACCTGTTGTACTAAATACTCCACGGCACGCCTGAAAGGCAGTGAAACTGAGTCGTTTACCGTGGATAAATAAAGTTAATTCATTTATTCAATTTATTCACTAACGGCATAAACGTTCCTTGTTCCACCTGCATGACCCTGTTGGCATATTGGCGTTTCTTTTCACTCTCATGTTGCCTATGCACTTGCTCGGGAGTCTGCTCACGGTAGGAGTCTGCATTTGGGTGGCATACCCGGACATCAAAGAATGCAGCTTTTTGCTGCACCCAGAAACCTCGGGCGTGGATGTCGAGACGGGTGTCGGGGGCTCTATTCGCTCCCCTGTTCATAGTCTCTCCGGTTATCTGCTGAAGAACCAGCTCCACCTCAACATCACTACATACAGTGCTCAGCAGTTCAGCTTCCAGATCTCGAAGCTCGTTGTGGCGTCGTATCACAAAACCACCCCTGCTGCAAATCATCGCATGGTCAACGTCAAAAATATCTCCGCACAAGCACGTTTTCTGTAAGTCGGAGATTTCCCAAATCTTATCTTGATGGCTCAATGCGCTTTACATCTGTGCTCAGTGAAGGACTTTACTGGCTGCATATTAAGGCGCTATTAGCAGCCGTGCAGCTTACAATCACAAGTGATTTGTTAGTACGTTAAGGCTCTAGATTGGGATGAGAATGGGAAAATGGGAGGGGAAAACTCTCTCTCCATTATGTATTATATTCACTCGCGTCTCAGTAAATATTCCTCGATATTTACTTCGCATTTGGCGAATAAATGTTATTTGTTATGTGGTTAAATGAAATTTAGGCAAAGTTCGACTCGATCTGTGTAGCAGCGAATAGTCTACGATAACCGCTGTTTGTTGACTGCATGCTAGCCGCCTATATTCACTAATCACACGCTATTACAATCACACGCTATACTGGTGGTTACGCTAGCATGATCTTTGGTCATCAGCAGCGCCGAGCTATTTGATCGGTAATTACCGCGATATCGATCAACGCTATTTATTGCTAATGGGTCAACCCGATCGCACGCTATCCATGTGATCACGCTAGCTTGACCTTAAATTCGCCAAGAATCGTTTGCATTACGATATTCGCTATCGCTAGCCTCTGGCAACCACACGCTAAACGCTATTTGGTTTTTTTCCCGCCCTCCCTCCCTAATTTCGGTGGAGATTTTTTAAGAATAAAAATTCGATGTTCTTGTGTATATCATTTACTGTAAATGTATGGGGTTATTTTGCTTAGATACTAAAGTAAGGTTTGTTTTTTATAAATATAATTGACAAAACTTTGACATATTGTTTATTGCATTTCAGTTGGTGGCTGTATAAAGTTTTAGCTCGATCCGTGGCTTATTAGCTGAAATTTTTACAACAATCATACATCTATTTAGCTATTGAATAAAAATAATGTCATGAAATTGAAGAATTCCTAGGCTTTTATATAAAGTTGGTGCATGTGATTGTGAAGTGAGAAAATGTCATAGTCTTAGAGCTTTATTATTTCATACATTTAATGGTTTTAGATGTGTCTTAGATGTGTTATGAGAGAGAAAAGGATTATTTTTACAGACTAACTAAACTAGAAATCAGTTTTCTAATTACTATTACTTATCGTATGAAAACAAGATAAAGAACGATCAATTAGCTATATAAAAATATCGATATAAGATTTCAGTAAGGCTACCATCACGCACAAGTTCAGATAATGGTATGCATTGAATTCACAAGTAAACCTCTTAGCTCCTCCCATTAGCATTTGTATCTCTGGTTACGCCCTACACACTTTTTACCCCTTTGCTCAGTTATTTTAGCACTATTCTTTTTGAATCTTATGATAGAAATATTCCTCGTAGCCTTTTCTATACATTTACAATATATTCATATATTAACTTTAGTTTAAGCTATGTTTAATTCCAAGATTTCCTGACTCCTATTACTCTTTAATGAGATATCACACTCAGGAATTTACTATTTCTTTTAGCCAATCATGATTCAACGATATTATTACATTGATTAGAGACTGACACCTGTCATAGAATTATTATAGATAGAGCTCATGTAATTAGTTCAACACAAAGAACAGAGAGTAGAATGAATATCTCGGAGCTCGTACCGAGAGTAGTCGTTCCATAACACTTATACGTATTTCCCCATACGATAGCTCCATATTGCAGATATAAAGGATAGATCAAGGAAAAATAGATTTTCCTCAGAGTGTCTAAATCAATATAATGCCTAATCTTGGATAATATTCTATCATTTTTAGCAATTTTCTGAAAAGCTGAAGACTCAGGGCATCACATTTTATGCATGCACGTTAGCTTTTCTTTGCTCTAAACCCAAGTAAACCTGTAGACCAATAATTTCTCTTGCAGAACATTTTCACAGATTGTTTCCAAGTTAAATACAAAGCGAGTAATTCGTAATTTCAAACTCATAAATTAATATTCGCTTCTTCTTATGCACGGATGGTTTTGGTTGAAACGGACTTTGGCTAAAGAAGAAGATCACGTTATAATTCACCAACTTTGGTCAATCAATGCAGAGTGAAGTGCCGTCTCGCAAGCTCTTCCCTTAGTATTATGGAATTGTATTTAAAAGCGTTTCAAGTTGTATTTTTAAATACAAAAACGTATATTGCACGCATTTTGTACAAACGGAAAATTCGAACCTCTTGGTCTGAACGTGGTGTACCTAGGGGCTCAGTTTTAGGGCCAATTCTCTACCTTTCACGTCGCCTGTGGCTGACGTCCTGATCAAACGACCAATATTACCACTTGCTGAGAAGTCAACAATTTGTGGTTCAAAAGGTTATTATCATCCTTTCCTGTGATTTGGTCTGGCAATTTGAAGCTCAATATCGGTTTTGATAAATAATGAAACTGCGAAATCAATAAAGACTCCTGATTCTGGAGTTTAAGGCTTATACTTTGCCGACTGACCTTTGTATGGACCAAGCTGTGTAGCACAGTGTAGTTTTTTAATTATTATTATTCATGAATTGACCCTAGCTTTTACATATTTATTTATTTAAATATTTTTCTGCCGTCTGTTGTAATATGCTGAAATTAAAGAATCCACTCATTATACTTCAATTTCGATCCTAAGATAATAGGTGTTAGATTAGAAGACATGGGCTTCCCTAACCCTAAAATTTGATAAGTCGACTCTGAAAGAGAAAAGCCTAAGACGACTCGCAATACTTTACCAACAATAATTCCTACTCAGACCACAAACTTTCTCTTTTTACTTTATTCTCTATGCAATATATAACAACAAAACATATGCCCTGATTAGAACTCGAACCCACAGCCTTGTTATTTTAGTCCCGAGATGCTTGAAAGTCTAACCATTTATAGATGTAATTTCAAAGGAAGCACTTTCTGCTCAGATATTTTAAGACTCTGAGTGTTGGTCCGCCTCAGCTTAAACCTACGACCTCCCACACAACAGTCCATAGTTCAGCCAACTGAGCCAACCGGTGGCCGTTTGAGTGAAAAGCTTTTAACAGCTAAGTGTAAGTGGATGTAATGTCTGTCCTACACTCAGAAGGCCTATATTGGCTTCATGGTATATCTAGACAACACTTTTATTACTATCTGCTCCAAAATAATAGATTTTATTTTCTAGTAAAAATAGTTTGTTTAATACCCCAATATATAGCAGTTTTGTCACGCGATCAAAAACGTTGCGAGACAGAGCATACATGCCACGCAGAGCACGTGGTTCGGCTGAGTGACTCATACCTATGCAGACAACGCTAATAATGATTATATCAACACGCAAACTACGTGAACGGCGAAAGATAGAACTATTGGACAACAGGGAAATTTTTGAAGGTTTTGTAAGACGAAATACGATGAATACTTTGCTATCTGTTTACTTCTTTTCTTTGTTTTAACGATTTTACACTTTCTACGACATGGACACCACGGTAACCAACACACCTTCCTACATCACAACAATGTCAAAACAGCAGCTCTTAGCATAGACGTTTCCTTATAGATCAATGTAAAATATATACAAAACTTTAATCCTGGTTTATTGATGGATGTTCACCAATCTCTGTTGAAAACCATATATGAAAGATCTTACATTAATCTTTTTAATTCTTTATTTAATTCTTCATCGGATTCATAATAATATTATAATACATAGCCTATTGTCTTTTTAATTGAAAATTAACATACATCTTGATAAATGACTTTTTTTTTTAAACATTGAATTCTAAGCAGGTACTTTGCAACAGAAAGGTGGATATTCAATATAATCGTGCCAAGCGACATCTATCTCTCTGAGCGAAAGAACGCTTACAGGTACCAGAGAACAGATCATTGAACATACACACTCGATTTCCGATTAGTCAAACCATCAATATAAGAAACTATTTTAAAAATGGCTACCGTTTTTAAAAACTTAACAAGGAAACGAAAATATGTTTCCTCAAAGAAAGAAGAGCCCAACAGCTACGTTCGATGTCTGAATACGTTGGACATATCTGCACTTGGAATAGCCTCAACCATTGGTATCACGGTTTACATTCTTATAGGTAAACTTGCGCGGGATATGGCTGGGCCATCAATCGTGTTATCGTTTTCTCTGGCAGCACTCTCTTCACTGTTGTCTGGGTTATGTTACTCAGAGTTTGCATGTCGAGCTCCAAAATCAGGATCAGCATACACGTATACATATCTATCTCTGGGGGAAGTTTGGGCTTTTATTGCTGGCTGGAACATGATTCTTGAGTATATCATTGGAATATCAGCACTTGGCAGAGCGTGTAGTGAGTACATCAACTCTTTATCTGGAGGATACATTTACGAACATTTCCTCGACAAATTAAGCTGGTGGGAAAGCCCTGCACTTGCGAAATTTCCTGACTTCCTGGCCCTATTTATTTTGATATTAATGTCCATTATTATTGGATCTGGAGTCAAGCACAGTTCCGTTTTTAACAATACGGTTACAGGTATCAACCTTCTAGTTATAACATTTGCTTTATGCGTTGGATCATACTATGCAGATACCAGTAACTGGTCCTCATGGGAAAAATTTGCTCCTTATGGATTTCAGGGTGTCATCACGGCAGCTGGCAGTTCTTTTTATGCTTTCGCAGGCTTCGATGTGATCGGAACAGCGGCAGAAGAGACTCTCAATCCAAAAATAGTACTTCCAAGAGGAATTCTGGTCACAATTGGTGTTAGTTTCTTGTCTTATTTTGGAATATCTACCGTCCTGACATTAATGCTGCCATATAACCAACTTGACGAGTTTTCTCCTCTCGCTGAAGCATTTGCCAAAAGAGGATTTATTGCAGCCAAGTATATTATCGACATTGGGGCCATCGCTTCGATGCTGACATGCCTACTCGCAGTATCGTTTGGTGCACCGCGACTCATTCACGCCATTGCTTCAGATGGATTATTATTCAAATGGTTAGACAGCATCAACAGTAAGACCCACGTCCCTCTTCGTGCTCTCCTATGTTCTACCACCATCTCTGGAACACTTGCCGTCATACTAAATTTGGAACAGTTGATCGAAATGCTTTCCATTGGAACACTGACTGCATACACTTTAGTAGTTATCGGTGTGTTATTGACGAGGTTTCAGTGTGGCATAGAGAGTGTTTACGATGATGATCCTATAATAATTAAAGAAGAAGAAAAAGAAGAAGAAGGGAGTAATAGGGTGAAAGTCTGGCTAAAGGCTTTGTGGTGCAAAGATAAGAAAGATGAAACCAGGAAATATGGAGCAGAATACACACAACTGACCACTTCTGATAGCACTAACGAAGAGGCATCACCTAATGAACCCGAGAACAAGAGTGAACCAACTGAGAGATCTAGTTTCTATGCTAGCGTAGCCATATTTGCACTTTCAGCGGGTCTGATTATCTTCTGCATCATGGTCAGTTTTGCACACAATCAGATAAGGTTACTGAAGGGATGGGCTATTTTAGTGACTTGTATCAGTGGAGCTATTATTATATCAGTCATAGTATTTCTGTACCAGTTGCCCAGGAACTCAGCCACGTTTCCATTCATGGTGCCCATGGTCCCTGCTCTTCCCATAATGACGCTGGTCATTAACTTCTTATTGATTGTGAATTTGAATTATTGGACTTACGTAAGGTTTGGAGTGTGGATGATTATAGGTAAGTAAGAAAAAAGTTGTCAGGATGACCAGTGTAACATCCGATTGAGAAAGTGGGGGGAGGGGTGGTAGGGGGGAGAAATAATTTAACAATGAACACACTATGGAAATACGTGCGTTATATACAGTCAATTCAAAAAGTGTTGTCGTCAACCATCTCAAGCCTACGCGTCTGGACAGAGAGACTACGGGTAGAAGGAATGAAACACTTGACTGCATAATTTTACAATCTAATTAGCTATGCCTAGGGTTTAAAAAAACACTCCTTCGCTGGCGAGCGGGCATTGTTGACGGAGACGTTTCATTTTTTTCATGGCTTTTAAGCATCAAAATATTTTCTAAATTGGGAATTGAATCATAACTACTTTGTTTTCCTTTCGCTAAACCAAAGACATGCATTTAATGGATTGTTGTGCTCAACATTATCGTCTTATTACTAGTGGGAATAATTAATTCAGAACGAATATTTAACCACTTCAGTGATTTTTATTCATATTTGCTTTTGGTCAAGTCGCGTATAGAAAGGCTTGAGACGGTGACAACGTTTTTTCAATAGACTGTATACAATTGTACAGAGTAAAAATATACGCCGGGTCTTGACAATATACGGTATCGAAAGTTCGACATCCCTGGTTGAATTACACAAGAAATGTTGAATACCCATCAAGTAGCTGCTAAATGTTGTTGTTTTAACTTTGAATCTTTGTACAGAAGTATATCGTGCTCTAAAAGTATAATGAACCGTTTTTAAAATTGTCTTGAATGTGAGGCTAACATAGAAATACAAAAGGAATGCCACAAAACGCATCGAAAAAAAGTGTGATTTCTTTTGCTTTTCCATGTTGGAAAATGGGGTTGGTAGCTAACAGTGACAATCGGGCAATACAACAGAAGTTAACTGAAAAATGACCTACAATTAGGCTGCGTTCATAATGTATGGCAGAGGGGGGGGGGGGCAGGTGAAATTGAGGGGGGATCGAGAAAATTTCAGTAGCAAAAAAGGGAACAATAGGGGGGATGCACAATTTCTGGAAGAAGCTACAAGCCTTGCTTGGGGGAAGGTCGTATTTTTTTTGCATGACTTTAAGGGTGGTGTTAAGAATTATTCTGGACATTTCTGCCATACATTATGAACGCAGTCCTTAGTAGTAAACAGTTAACTGGCATTTGTCTGAAAAATTAGTATTTAACTAACAATCGGGTATACCCCCATTGGCACCCCAGCAGCCTTGTATCCACGATACTTTTGATGAGGGTCGGTCCTGAATATATTTTAAATTGTAAATATAGTTAAATTCAATGCTCTGCAACTGGAAATTTTACTTTATTGTCTTATATCCTAGGTAGTTTAATCTACGCTTTTTATGGCTTCAAGAACAGCAAAGAAGGAATCCAACAAAAGTTACTTCAAATGGATAAAGAAATTGAATGATTTCTTCTATCCAAATTATGTAAAAGCAAAGTCAAATGAGGGAATGTTACCCTAAAGTGTTCTTGAATTAAAATTTGCTCGTATTTCTTAGCTTTTACAAAATATAAAACATTTCAGGAATCATCTTTTAGAAAAATAACAACGTTTTAAGTTTATGGTGTTCATTCAAGTTATTGCAGTCCCCCGGAAGGGGGAGGGGGGGGGGGTGTCATATATATAGAAGGGCGGGATGCTCGTCGGAAACTTTGAAAATGACTCCTAATCTGTCAGACAATAAACTGAAAATAAATATCCTAAATTGCAGCTGGCATTCATCTGAGCGTCATCATATAATCAAAGGTATCTTTTTCCTCAAAAAACACCCTTAAGAGGTACTGAATTGCTCTTTGGGGGTCCGTTTAGGTTTGCGAGACCCTTAGAGGTACCAAATTGAAGATCTGGAACCCTAAAAGCTACGACGAACATCCCCGCAATTCTATATATTATAGGAGTCTTCCCCTCGGGATTGCAGTGCAGTGCCATCTTGTACAGTATCACTCAACATATATATAACTGACCGTCGATGGAATGTACGAATGACAGCTTTTAACACAAAACATTCTGGACTGAGCTATAGTCAATATACTCAATTGCCGGTAAGTACGTATGTACCCGGCTATTTTAGGGAGCATTGATAAGTGACTGACAGTATGTATAAATATAGAATGGGTGGAGGGACAAGAGACTGCAAGGGCGGATCCAGGGTTTTTTGAAGGGGGGATCTCAGGGGTAAATTTTGTGGGCAAAGGAATCCCAGTCGCATTTTTACCACAAGAAGCCCGTTTGACCTCAGGAATGACAGGGGGGTCGCGACCCCCCCGACCCTCCCCCTGGATCCGCCCTTGGACTGGTGTGAGTGAACGTGATGTTTACAAATACACACACTTTGACTGAATGAAATAGAAAATTTTAAACGCTCAATGCAGTATGAAGAAATTTCGAGTTCATCCTACTAACACTACTGCGGCAAGTATGCATGTGTATTTTTAAACACAAAATACGAACTTTAACCTTTTTAATGGCTTCTGCTGACAACACAGCCTTGGTCGACAGGGCAGAAAAACGGTTTACATATTTTGAGCTCAATATTTTGTAAACAAGTTCTTTTGGAGCCAAATAGCAAAATATCAAAAGCGACCAAAATTGTTTGAATACGTATTTGAGATATAAAGCCGTGTACTTTGGGAGAGGTGATATTTTCATAAATACTAAGTCTTTTTTTTTCATATTTCACAATTGTGTTATAAGATTGTGAAATATGACTAAGTCTTGATATTTACTCTAATTCGACAAAATTTCGTCACACGTTTCCAGCAGCAGTGACACAAACGAAACGCTAAAGAAATTTGGAGTTTTAAACTCAGTTAAGTAAAAAAAACGTGTAAGTAGCGGGCTTGTCGTTTTTCTGCCCATTCGCCTTGGTCATGGTACTTTTTACAATACGATGTTCAAATACATTCAATAATTGTTTAATCACTTCATTCTTCCATTAATAATATCTTGTAGCATATCAGTATAGGTGTGTACTCTATGAGCATGAATGCATAGAGAATTATAAGCGAGTCATGTACAAAAGAATGCAGTTTTCTGATTGAAGCGAAGGAATTAGTTATCCCTATCATCTAAAAGCAAAGGAAAGATAAAAGGTTAGTTAGTGTGTCTGGACCAACCGGGGGTCATTTTCCGGCTCATTCGATAATTAACCATTGATCTAGCGCGCTGTGATTGAGTGTACCTGTGGAGGGTACAAGACTTAACAAGACTCAAGTCTGGTCTTAAAAAGCATTTTAGTTCTCGCTAAAAGATTTAACCCTGTGCGCCATGATTTTCAACCATTCACAAGAGAATTAAATGACAAAAGACACGGCGGCCATGTTGGAGGATATAACAAAAGAATTCATTGACAATTCTTTTGTTAAATTCCTCCAACATGGCCGACGTGAAAGCCATCAATACTACATAAATATATTGGTTCGGGCATATAGTTGTATTATAAAAGTAAATACGAGAAGCTTCTCGTATTTCCTTTTTTGCAGTACTACTACATGTTTTAACACATGTTTTAATCTTAGTATTTTGTACTCTGTACTATATTTTCTGTCTGTAAGTTTAATTTGATGAACTGGGCATCTCTGTATAAATGTTGTTGATAAATGAATGAATATCGTTTTGTGGTACTGTCGTTTCACAGTCATAAGAAATCCATCCAGCAATCAACGCCATACCCAGTAATAGTAAAAATAGCTAGTGAGCTACTCTAGCTTCCACCAGAAAAGAATACGAGCTACACTAACTACTTTACGTATTCTTTGATTGCAACAACATGACTCAAAATCCCTTAATACCGATGAAAAAGCCGCCATCTTGGTTGATCTAACGAGAAAAGCTAATTGAGGAATGCCTTGTTATCGTGAACCAAAATGGCGGCTATGACGTATCATGCACCCCAAGAATACGTATACTTCTCAGTTGAAGAAATGGAAAACGCGCGCGCGTGCTGTGTGCAGTTATAAAGCACGCGGGGGTTTGCAGAACACGAGAGAAGTGTTAGGAGACGCGGAGTGCTTCTCGACACTTCTTGACTGTTCTGCCAATCCCCAAGTGCTTTATAATTCCACACAGCACAGCAAACAAGATTTTTATTTCTTTTATAAAATACAAATTACGATAACTGTTATTTTAGATAGGAACGACGCTACTAAAAGTGCGCGCGCGTGCTGTGTGCTTTCATAGAGCACGCGCTCCCAACCAATCAGAACGCGAGCTTCATAACAGTTATTTTATAATGTCTGATACTTACTGCTAATTTTGACGTATCCTGATTTGTCACCTTTACGATTGAC
This sequence comes from Actinia tenebrosa, assembly GCF_029948245.1. Taxonomy (NCBI): domain Eukaryota; kingdom Metazoa; phylum Cnidaria; class Anthozoa; order Actiniaria; family Actiniidae; genus Actinia; species Actinia tenebrosa. The sequence continues at coordinate 19,958,892 of NW_028292580.1, read as the reverse complement.
TTCATCGTCTTGATCATCAGCGCTTTCTATATCTCCCATTATTACAGTCTCTTTGCTTTCCATTTTCTTGTCGTAGTAATAACCACTGGAATTATCATACAAAATGTATAACATGAATGTAATGACCTAAAAGTGGACTCGAAATAGGACAAGTACAATAAAAGAAATGAAAACGGAAAAAAGAAATGAAAGCGGAAAAAGAAATGAAAATGGAAAAAAGAAACATCAGAAAAAATCTGTTAACATTTGGTAGGCTACGATTTCAAGCTCACGCCCCCTCATGTAAGCCCATACAAATTATGTCTCAAAAACTGGGTTTTTGGATCTTTTCTCAAAATAATGACTATCTAGGCAAAAAACAGAAGTGGATTCAGTTAATTCAAATATTCACGGACTGTATTGTATGATTTAGTTTACTTGTGCTATATAACTTTACTTTTACGAACAACCTTTTGCTCTGGAAAGAGAGGAAAAAGACCAAAAAGAGCAAATATTCCAAATGTATGGGTAATTTTTTCAAATAAAAAAAAAAAAAGAAATGAAAACGGGAAAAAATGAGATTACAAAATATAATGGAAGAAAGAAAAACGAAAACAAAACCAAACGAAGAAATAAAACAAAACTATACAAAAAAGGTCAAACAGAAGAGATAAAAGGTGAGTGCATTTTACTGACTTACGCGAAAAGAAAAGCTGCTGCACCTAATACCACCAAGAGAAAGGCCAGTCCGCTTCCTAGAGCGAGCTTTCCATACACTGTATTCAAAAACGTCTTTTTCCCTGATTTAGACGAGTCTTCTTGTCGTCCTAGCAAAGGTATGTCTTTCACAATCTTCATAGCAGGTTCCGTCACCAAGTTACTTATAGAACTAAACACTGTAGTAGTTTTTTTTGTAGTTGGCCTTAGCGAGTCAGTCGTAGAACCAATCACTGCTGGTTTTGTTACATTAGTAAGCGTCGCCTTGGTTGCTTCTATCGTCGGCTCATTCGTAAAATTACCTGGGTGGGTACTGTTTAGCTTTGTAGCATTGAATACTTGTGCTGATTGGGTCGTAGTAAGGCTGTGGTTGTGAAAAGCTTCTACGGAACCAGATTAATCCAAAAAATCAAAAGATCACACCAAATATAATTCACCTTTTCGGCGCTGGCCGTCACGGGAGTATAAATTGTTTTAGATTGTGTTACAGACACCAAAAAGTTCGGACATTGTTCTCGAGTTTCCGTACAAATGAACTGAATCTAAATGAACTATTTACTTGCCTAAATGTTTAGAAAGTTCTCTAAATACAAGTAATTGATCATTTTCTAGCTTGATTGATGCTTTTCTTATTGCTGTTAAGAGAGCTAACTAAAGAAATCTATCTAAATTTTCTCTTTAAAGTCAGTGAATTTGTATGGAAATCCAAGAACGATGTCCGAACGTTTTGGTGACCGTAACACAATCCAGGCTAACGCCGATAAGGTGAATTCAGCCTCAATTCTTATAGTTTATCAAAAGTTATTCCTCAATAAACAATTGACTCAACGACAAAAGCTTACTCCAGCACTTAAAGTGACCATCATGCCCATTTTTATGTATGTCAAAATGTAAATCATTACGAATAAGAAATACTGAAAAAGGACGTTTTTGATAGTTTCGATGTATCTTTCTTGCATTCTTTTGTAGTTGGACGGACATAAGACAGTGCATTCATACAGGTGTGTAACAATAGAGAATTTTAGATTTACGTTCACGGCAAACGTGAAGCGTCAGTTGACCAGTAAAAAATTCTTTTAAATGACTGAAAAAGAATCGCAAAAAAGTCCAAGTAGTAGAAAAACAAAAGAATATTTGTCTTTGGTGAGAAGGTTTGCAAAAGGTAAAGTAAAATACAGGAAAACGATGAAAACGTGGTCACGTTTGCCGTTTGTGGGGAGAAAAAAAAGTCAATCTAAAACTCTCTAACGTTTCAGTTGCGCGGAATGTAGACCATTTTGTCGTTTCGTACCTTTTAGGCTCGTGATTGCACGTTTTTGTCTATTGTCTGTCTATTTCGAGTAACACATACATACAAGCGCGCGCGCTTTGCTTTAAATGCCAAGAGTTTGATTCTTACCTGTTGTGCTCAAGCCTTTTGCATCAGCAACGCAGCTGCTAAACAAAAATGCCAGTACAATGGTAAATTCACGAGGTTTCATGCCGTTGAATGGCAAGATTGTCTATATCTGATTTCCTCTACATTTAGCTCAGCAATTTGTGATGAAGGCGTAATTATGACGTCACGATTAATTATCATTAATTAGTTAGAATCAATAGACTTTTTCGTATTGGTAAAATACCTTGACGACGGATTCACATACGCGGGGCTAGCCTCATTTTAACGTCAAAATATTCAAAAATACCAACAGTAACGTAAAGAATACGCAAATTTAACAATACAAACACTTTTGAATTTGAATTTTGATAACTTTTGATGTTTTTCTTTTCTCTTTTTAATAATAATCTTTAATGAGCATCCTTCAGTACAGACCGAGTTACAAATATTGTAACATGTATACAAAACTAAAATAATAGCCTCCAACTAATCACGTAAATACAATTGCAGGAGTGCTGCGCCACATATCGCATGCATATTCAAGTGTGGGTCCAATACAGGTGAAATAAACTGTCACCAGGATGGCATTAGGGACAGCACTCCCCTTCAGCAACCTCAGAGCGTAAAGCGTTTTGGACGCTTTTCTACAGATGTTAAAAAATCGAGGCTATCTCTGCGTAAATGAATCTGTAGTCAAGGAACACAGCAGTATTTTAATAAATCGAAAAAGCCTATTATGACCCTTAGCAATTACTTCAAGGTCCAAATGCTGACAACAACTGCTATGAATAAAGCGAAGTGTTTCAAAGGATTTATAACCTTCCTCCAAAAGAATATGAACTTTGGACAACAAATCCTGTCATCATCATCGTCATTATCACCAATACCATCCTCACTCATCATCATCATCATCACTCATCATCATCACCATCTTCACTCATCATCATCACCATCCTCACTCATCATCGTCATCCTCACTCATCATCATCACCATTTTCACTCATCATCATCACCATCCTCACTGATCACCATCATCCTCACTCATCATAATCTTGCGCGCGCGCGCTCTTCCCATTTATTGTTTTGATAACTAATTAAAAGACTATCATTGCAAGCTCACCGTTCGTCTCGCTTCGATGCAAAGGCACGGATACCTTTCAAGATGGCACAGGGAACTGTGAAGGGGACTATCGTTTTTCAACATTTAGTCTCTCTTAGCTGCGACATAATAGTGATACAGGGCAATACAATCAAGGGTGGAGGGTGATAAACAAAGCAGTCAGTAACAATAAATAATACGACAACAAGTTCTTTAACAAATCTTTACACTCAATCTTTGCGAGTCTAAGAGTTTATATACAGATTATTAATCAAGAACATTTCTTGATGCAAAATGCGAGGTTGGTTAAGAAAGGGACATTAAGTCCTGCCAGTTGTATGAGAATGTCATGGCCCACTCTGTACCTTTCTATACGAATTAAATAAATCTATATATTGAAGTATAATGTCTGAAGGGCGAAATAAACCAGTTTCTTTGTTGGATGTTTTGGGAATTGAAGGAGCAGAGAATGAACTTCCAAGGAAGCTAGCAGCCCATTCGATAATTAGACTCCAGCACTGATCTACATCTTGACAAGGAAGGTACTCAAGCTGCAAAAGATGTAAACTACGCGTAAGAGAACAGAGTTTGGTTCACATACACCTAAATCCAAATTGGCGCATGGCCAGTTGAAAACGAGGCATCCGGGGCCAAATTTACAGTATTTTTTAATGAATTGATGCTGCAAAATTGTTGCGCTCCTGAATGTAAGTAGAAAAGAAAGACAGAACAAGTGAACAAGTGTATACTTTGCATTGACACCATATTATTTCTTTTGCATTTAAGCCCTGGATGCCTCGTCTTCAATGTAACACACTCGGCCCTGTGCCATATTGGACTTAGGTGTATTGGTTCACTCCAGAATGCATGTGCTGGATTCAATGAACTCTGGGGTGGTTTGAGTATAGTTTAATGAATGAGCAGGAGTGTTTTATTGGGTTTTCGACCTGATAAAACACGATCTGTGAGTTTATTGAACGACTTCAAAAGTTCATGAATAATTAATGAGTATTAAGGGTCCTTATTCGTGACATGCTCCTGCACTCTTTTGGTCCTTTACAACGATTTCAAAATCTTTATATAAAGATATCCATGTTGAACTATTATCAGGTATGAAGATTCATGCAAGTGATGGATTTGAAGGACCTGATAGGTCTAAATGCTCATTAACTATTCATTTTTGAAGCTATATATATTTTTATATATTTTGAATATATATATTTTTATATTTATATATGCTGAGAGTGATAAAATGATATGATGAGTGTTAGAATCAAACCCAGGTCACATTGGTGATAGGCGAGTATTCTCACCCCTACATCATCCATGCCTCCCTGGGTAAAAAACCATCAGAATTTCTTTACATAATGTTTAATAAACAAGCAGGAGTGTCTTTTCGGGTATAAAGCACGAGGCATAGCCAATGATGTGTGTTCTCATATTGTACCGAATTCTTTACAAAATGAACCAAGTTTGATAGAGAAAATCCAAGTTCAAGTTTATGCAAATGAAGACGAATTTATATCAGATATAAAACCTCCTTCATGGTCATGATTTATCTCGTGTTTTCCTCATGAATTATTCATGAGTTTTCAATATTGATTAGTGAGTTAAAGGTATGGCAGGCAGGTTGGAAGGGTCTGAATTTATGAATTTATATATATATATATATATATTTTAAAATATATGCTGAGAGTGATAACATGATACGATGAGTGATCAGGTCACATTGGTGATAGACAAGCATTCTCACCCCTACATCACCCATTCCTCCCTGGGTAAAAAACCATCCAAATTTCTTTACAAATAAATAGACAATCATCAATTATAATAAATATGAGTTTGAATTCTCTCTGTAAATATTTTTAATAGTGTTAGAGTGCTAGCACTAAACCTGTGAAGCAAATACTAATTTTTAGTACTAAATAGTGATAATCAAACGATAAGAAACAAAGGATTCTGTATGAATTACTACTAATTAGTACTAATTTTTCTGTTGATTAGTTTCCCTTGAGACTTTCATAAACTTTCTTGTGTCTGCCTTTTTGATCATAAAAGTTTTCCTCTTTTTTCATCTAATGCTTCTACTTATGAATCGGTGCCAGTGTATTGCGTAGGTGAACTTCAGTAGGCAAAACTTATACGTAGGCGAACTTCAGTAGGCGAACCAATGCGTAGGCAAAACAATTGGATACCGTACTACATATTATTCACAGGTTTAGTGCGTGCACTCTATCTATATTACGATTATGAATAGATTAATTAATCATTTCTTTTATCAGGTGTTTATTTGAACAATACCTCTATCACCACACCCTTGACGCTTGGGCCAATAAGGACCTGTCCTATTTTTAGTATAAAGTCACCATGTTCATATCTTGTTCCCTTTACCTAGAGTAAACAAACAACAATGAATTTTTTTGTGTGTGCGTGGTAAAATATGAAAAAAACAAGCCCAAACAAGGTTCCTGTGTATGGTTTATAATGAATGTATGCAAGGTATGATGAAAATAACAATAAAATGTTTCACTCAACAATTTGCTTCATAACTTGCTACAGTCGTTCCTTGAACCTTGTTCAGTCTTCTAGCAAAGTTTCAGCTAGATTTGGGGACGTTTAGTAGCTTTTTCAAAATTTGCTCTTTTCTCTAAATCAAGCAATGACTGCAGCAAGTTATGAAGCAAATTGTTGAGTGAAAGATTTTATCACTATATCTTCATCATAACTCCCATACATTCCATTATAAACTATACAAGGGAACATTTTTTGGGCTGCCTGTGAACAGACAATCAGTTTGAAAGCAAATACCAGTCTAGACTGGTTCCATTCACAACAATGCATTTGACATGGGAAACTATCAACATTCCATTCACAACACTGGGTCTCACATATGAATTTTCATTGCATCTGCGATATTGGGTTTTACAAGGGAAAGTAATCAAATTCTATCCACATTACTGCAAATTTGCCAACAGTCGTGAATAATTTCCAAAATTATCCCTAATATTTTTAAATATTTCCAAATTAGGAATATTAAAAATTTCCTTTGACATTGTGGGTTTCCATTGCTATAAGAGCAATACAATATGTAGAAATGTAAAATGCAAAATTTATTTTTCTTATGGACTAGAGTGACCACAGTAAATCTGTGAAACACTAATTACTAAATAGTACAAGATAGTGCTACTGTAGTTAAAAAATAGAAAATGATGGAATTTGCATAAAATTGTGCTATTTAGTATTACTAAAGTTTCACGGATTTACTGTGGTCATGCTATTTAAAATAAGTTTGCAAATATAGTCCAGCACTCACTTCTATCTTTGAAGCCTTTCTCTGAACATAAAAAGCTTTTATTCTGATCATCAAAGAATCAAATCCAGTACTTGCAACAAGACAAGTACCACTTTCAAGAACTGCAAACGAGGTGTAAGGGAATTCCGTATTGTGAACAAGATGAATGTACTTGCTGGATGATGAAGACACTGAAAAAAAGCATGCCTTGAAATGTACATTATTTAACAATCGCCGAAGCAAAGTGAATATCAGGGAATAATAACCTAAATGAAGTTGGTGAATTATTGTTTTAGTATAAATACACAGGTGATTTCTTCAAAAAAAAGAAAATAAAGAAGATAAAAGACACATTTTTTCCCAGTAACAGCAACAAAGCGGCTGCCCGCCATTTTGGATTATTGCTGGAGCTGGTGATTATCATGTGATAATCTGAGTTTCTCGACCAATCAGCTCGTGAGATTTTAAATAATCACCTGTGTATTTATACTAACTATATCTAAAAATCAAATAAAGCATTCAGGGAGAGGGGATTGCATACCATTTGATGAAGACATGTAGGTGTCACAGTCAACACACCAATTACCAGTTTTGGTGGCACCAAGTAGCTCAGCTCGTTTTTGTAGCATTTCAACTGTTTGCTGGCCACTCTTACCCTCGGCAATCTCCCAAGGAAATACTCTGAATTCATAATAAATAAATAAAAAATTATATAATATTGATAGGGAACTAAAAGGGGATAAGAAATAGCATTCCTAACTGTATGCCAACTTGCAATTTCTATTTGTACGGATATTTAAATAAAGTGGGACTTTGAGGATTTTGGTTCTCCTTGCTCAGAGAAAAAATTCAATGGCAGGCAAGATTCGAACCTGTTACCCTTGGCACCAAATGATATACAATGCCTATCCCAACCCTAACCCTAAACCTAACCACGAAGAGAATTCACTGGGATGCTTTCTGATTTTTTTCATATTTGAAACAATATTGAAATATTTAAATATCCGTATGAATAGAAATTGCAAGTCAGCATACTGTTACCGTATAAATAGCCACTGCATTTTTGTAGAAACAAGGAGAAAGAGGGACTGCTCAGAGAATGTTTAAAGTAGATGGGGGATGCTGAACTTATGAACTGTTATTGCTTTTTAGTAATCAAATATCATTTGTAATACAGATATTCACAAAGGTACCCCTCCTCCCTCTGTATTCGTAAAATCTATATGCTAAGTCTTTATAATTATTCATACAAATATAGAGAACTTTGCTCTCTTTATTGCAGACACCATCAGGTGAACAGGGACACTTAATTTCCTGATGTGGAATCCTTGTATGCTAGTTGACATAAAAAATCCTGATCAATTGTGTTTGTCCTTGATAATGATTTTTTGGACATGCAGTACATATGTTCATCAAGAATCACCTACTGTACATTCATGGCACATTGCTCAGACTATTCAGCAAACTGTTTATTAATCTGTTCAAACAAGCAATCACCATCTATCATGTCAAACTTTAAACTCATTCATTATTGGAAGTATTCTTCTAGGTCACCAATGATTTTTATCATTTTACTGGAAAGCCTTCTAAATGCTTTTGTGTCATCAAAGTTTACTGAATGAATGTTGGACAGTGGCAATGTTAAATGGTATCCTAGTTTGTTGAACAAGATCAATACTTTTTTCATATGTTCTGTGACCCAACCCTTATACAAAGATAAATACCATAGAAGTTGAAAAGTAATATATGGTGGAAATATATTAAATTATTCACACCAACCATCTGGAGTTCAGTCTTTTTTCAGTGCTCATATTTCATATGGTTGCAATAAATCATTCCATTTCTTATATACATAGCGATTTCTTTCTCTATTATTATTTTTTTAATAATTACACCTAAATACAAGAACACTGTCATACAAACATAACAGATTCCCAGCGAGGTCGGAAATTAATTTTTCCGAATTTAATTCCAAGGGCTTTCACCCGGAATAACCTCGTTCCCAAGCACTATAACTTATCTATATTTCTATATCTTCATGTACAAACATAACAGATAACAATATAACAAATAGGACTCAATTATATATATTTTTTAAATTCTTCATTCTAAAGCCCACCCCCCCACCCCCCCTCTAAGAATGATGAAAATAACTGTAATATCAAAAGACGAGATAACTAGCTAAAAACCGATGTGAGCTATGTCAGTGTTTTTAATGAAACAGTAATGGTAAAAGGGTAAATCATATACCATGAAAAGATGAAAAAACTTTCTGACTTTAGGACGAAGGATAGCATCCAAATCGTCAGTCAGCTTTTTCATCTTTTCACAGTGTATAATTTACCTTTTTACCATTACTGTCAGTCAGCTTTTTCATCTTTTCACAGTGTATAATTTACCTTTTTACCATTACTGTAATATCAAAATGTCAGTCTATACCTTTAATTTACTTTAAAATGATACTTAATTCCTATTAGTTATGTTATTTTTTTTATCTGACGAAGTTCTTGCAATTAGTATGTATCATTAAAGATATGTAACTTATTGTTGAGCTACAGCATGAAAAAAAAAAATCACATTTATTTTCAACTTTTATCATTATTAAATTTATTAAATGAAATGTAGCGAGCACAATCACTCAGATGCAATATGCAACATACAGGGACCGCGGAGCATATTGAAAAGTGGGGAAGGGGGGGGGGCTGGCATTTGAAAATTAAGCATACTCTCAATCCAATTTCGTGGGAAAACGTTTTTTATTTACATTCGTATTTTTGGCGCAAAAAGTGAGGGGGCTACAGCCCCCCAGTACCCCGGCTCCGCGGTCCTTGAAATATAGTTTAAACATTTTTTTTTTCGGGGAAGAAGAAGGGTTGAACCAAGCTGAAAGCCCCCATACGGCCCCTTCACTTTAAACCGCGCTCCACGTCTAGCTACGATAAACTATCAAATTGATCTCAAAATGCTTGTTTGTATTTCATAAAACAAACAAAGCCCTCCCTGCATATGCCTGAATGAATAAAGCTAGGTATTACCTCGTGACTCCCATTTCTAGTGGCTGTAAGCCAGTCTGTTTTCTTTCGTTTTTGTTATACAGTTTGATTCTCCTTTTCCGCCATGTTGATTCCTGTCACCGCAGGGAACTATGGGATTTAAACACAGGAAACCCACACGAAACCTAAGGGAAGTCAAGCGTTTTTACTCACGTCGGAAGACAGCCATAAACAATAGAAACTTTCTGCACAATTCCCGGAGGATAGAAAATGTATTGTTTTGGTACCCCATAATGGCCGCTGTGACATCACGTGAAAACGCTCTATAAACGTTTGCAGGTTGTTTACTATAGTAGAACAATTGCACTTCTTTTATGTGGCATTCCCTTTAGACTGCTTTACGGTTAACAAGTCCCAGTGACAGAGGGGGGAGGGAAGGGGAGAAGGGATCTATCCGGGGGGGGGGGGGTACTCCTCTATATTCGCTATACGGGTACGTGCCAACAATTTTTACTCTGGAACAGTTTCAGGGTTCAGAGGGCTCAGCGGCACATCCATACCCTAAACGGGCAAGAGTACACCCGCGGGGGATCTATAGCGCCCAAAACGTTTTTTTTTTTTTCGTTCTTGATTATTTGCAGCAACTTGCTATAAGATGTAGCAACTCGTATTTTATTAACTCTACATACAGCAACTCGTTTCTTTTTACAGGAACTTGTTTCAGCAACCCACATCTACAATGCAGCAACTCCTGTAACATGCAACCCGTCTTACTTGCTTTATGGTCCTTATGGGCCAACCTACACTGTAAAAACTGCCTGGTTGAAACAACCAAAAAATATTGGTTGAATTTATGCAACTGAGACAACCAGTTTTAAAATGGTTAAAATGAACGATTTACTTTGGGTTACAACCACCATAATATTATTGGTTATTATAAGCAATTTACTTGGGATTATAACAACCGGCAAAATATATTGGTTATTATAAACAATACTGATTTTTAAGATCAAGGTAATGCAACTGAGACAACTATTTTTTTAGGTTGTTTCCTAATGATATATACGCATGCTGGCGATTCACATTGGGCCAGGCCTAAAACCATACTAAAAATGATAACTATCATCATCATTATGCTGAAAATTATACAATGATATCGTATTTAACCATAGTTAATAGAGGGGAACCCCTCTATTAACTATGATTTAACCGAAGTCGCATAAATCATGGTTAACGCGATATCACTATCACGGATCGTTTGAGGGCTCTCAGCCAATGAGAAGTGAGATTTGAGTTTATAATATGTATAATAAATAGATTTCATCACATGTTAAGCTATGTCAAGAGCTTGGTATCGTTTTTATTCGCGAATTTTCACCATATCATATGGCAAACAAGCAAGTCCATAATTTGTTTATTAGTCATTTAGGGTCGAAACAATAAAACAAAACTCACAGTTTCCAGTTTATAACTGATATCCAACCTTAATGTGTAATAAATAACGGATTAAAAAGCATTGGTGTTCAGCTTAATTTACTGGCTCAACCATTTTAAGTGCCCATGAATATAAAAAGCCTTTCAAACTGCTTGAAAAATCCGCGGTCTTGAAAAATTAAGGACTTCTGATTTAGAGTGTAGACTTAAATCTGCTACTTGTAAATAGACGCTAATGCAAAAATCAATAGCTTTATCCGCCGTAATCCTTTAATATGCCTTTTCTCCGACGATTTGACAGTCCTCCCTTGTATCTGTACACGTGCTCAGAACTAATGGTTTCCGAATGCAATGCTTTCGCAGGACCCAACGTCTAGTAGATATGAAAGTCATTGAAACAATAAAAGGTCGTGGTGTGTTTATTTTCTCTTTACAAACACGTCTGATTCAAAACAAGAGGCTATTTATAAATGTGTCTGAGGGAAGCTCTGAATAATAACGAAAATTAATTGGTTCCTCTAGCTTTTAAAAAGAACATGTTTTGCTACTTTGTACGTGGGAACCCTTAATTGTGTTGTTCGTCAAATGAGGATAAAATGTAAGAAAGGCCATTTAAGTTTTTCAGTTAAAGTAAACTTCACATGCAATTGCATTGATCTTTGGCATTGGCGTTGGCTGATTTGATTAAAAAGCTATCAACTGTAGAATTGTTATTGTCGCAGCGATCAAAAAAACTCGGTAAATGCTAGCCTTTTGTCCAATTAGTCGAGTTTTTCAATTTGAAATTAAGAAATGATTTTTTTTTGAAGATTGCTGGATCTAAAGATTGACATTATGTCAAGAAAGATCAAATCAAGGTAAACTGGAATTCGAAAACAATGTTTGGAAGACAGCTGTGTTTTCAGTCGATATGCAAATTAGACCTCACTGCTTGAATTTATTTGCAATTGAAAGAAAGAGCGTTTGAGATCGCTGAGACAATATAGAATAACGAAAAAAGCTCCAGTAGCAGAACTCGAATTAGACATATTATATTTCTTGTTTGGAGTTTTTTGCCTCTCCAGCTGAGACCACAGCCTACTGAAAGCTGTAGAAATTCATAAGAAATCGCGAAATGTCTATATTCAAGCAAAATAGAATATTTTTCGTAGCCTTTTGATCAAAATTCTGTTGACAGTGTTAGCCAAAATAATGAAATACCACTAGCAGGTTAACCCATGATGGACAGTCACTATGACAACCATCCTTTAAAGACGATTTCGGGTCTATTGTTAAACTGTTTCCGAAGTAGGTAACGCGTTTTAAAACATAATGGCAAGTAGTAAGTCGAGGCGTCTTTCGCGGGGGAGAAAGTTCCTTTACGAACAAGAAGTCGAACAAATAATAGAAGAAGAAGCAAACTCCATAAAATCCTTGATTACATCGTTACCCATAGATGATAAGTTGAAACTGAAGATTGCGAGAGAGTCAAACTTAGTGGCGGTGTTAAAAGACCTCGAAGAATACAGTACAGGAGTTTGTCTAATTAAGGTGGATTCGCCGGATTCTTCACAGCATCATCACGTCGGGAGTGGGTTCCACATAAGAGATGGATGGGTACTCACTACTTCTAACGTCATTCGCAACCGAGACCAACTCAAGAACGCCTCTTTCATGTTTTCTTCAGCTGAAGGAATGGCTTGCTTTGAGGCAAGAGACGACCGCAGGGCGTTCGTTCACAGAATGCTGCCACCTGGACGCCGTCCAGATTATCACAACCGTGACCTGACTTTGATCAAGCTTGGAGTACAATTCACAAGAAGGAGAAGGAAAGAAGATATTACAGCGTGGGAAAATGAGGAACAAGCGCTCTTAGAAAGCCATAAGCCGTTCAGTTTCCTAAACTTGATGACAAATAAACTGGGCCTTGTTTCCGCCACAGATACCAAACCTCATGAAGAAGATATCCTTTGCACTGTATATCATGCAATGGAAAACGACCAAGACCAGAAACGATTTCATCTCGGATTCAAGGTGTCCCGTGTTTACCAAATCCTGGATCTCGGAATGTACGACTTTTCTGGTGGTTTTGAGGCGACAATGACAGGATGCCCAGTGCTTGCATTCAGAAGTGGTCAGTTCTCTTTCTTGGGCGTATTTCTTCCTGGCTCAAGCCATAAAGAAGGTACAGGAAACGTTTTTTCATATATCGGGCAAGCTCTACTTTGGCAAGAACAGCTAGGAAGACACATTGAATCCGGGATCAAAGCAATGGAAAATATGCCAAAAATTGTGGCGTATTCCCTCGATATTCCGTTCAACGAGAGAGCAAAGTTGGTGATGGATAAAAATGTCTACCAGGCTGCCGAGCTGGCATTAGAGCACAGAGTTTTGATCTTGTACTGAGCCGGATCAGCAAACTGAACATTGCATTCAATTTACCTTGTAATTTGATTAGTAATTGCAGAACATACGATTGAAAATTAATCAGAACATAGTGTCAAAATATCAAAGATAAAGTTGATATAGATGGACATAGCAGTCAGTGAATGGTATCGTAAGGGAGAGGTGATTTAAAAAATAATTACAGATCTTTATATTATTAACCATGAATTTAAACTAACTGAATGAGATAAATTAAACTAGATTTGTTTCAATGGGTATTAATTCTTAATCACGATGATTGTAGAACTACTTATTTTCCAAAAATAAAAAGCAAATGAAACTGAGAAAAATGAAAAATCAAGGCGATTTGCAAAACCCCAAGCTTTCACCAAAACTGAAAAGCAATCGGCTTGTGGTCAACCACAATTTCTAATCATTTCTAGCCTCAAGTCATTTAACCAAGAAATTGTCATTATATGCGCTTAGGAAAGGAGAAAATTACAACACTTGGCTTTGGAACGCATCTCTCGCTCTAAGATTATTGGTAGAAGTAGCTTGAATGAACGATTCAGTTTAATAAACAGGTATCTGGAAGCCCTGCCTGCAATAACATGAGGTTTTTTATAGCAATTTGCATTTGGTTCTCATGTGGATCTCATTAAAGATAGCAATGAAAGCGGTAATCACACTTCTTAGCAATGACGAAGTACAAATGCGCCAATGAGAAGAATAATCAGTATAGTTAGGAGTTACCTAAATAAATAACGTATTTCATAATAGAGCTTTTGATATAATAGTCATGTAATCTGCATACACACAATTGCAAAATCACTCTCGGGATTAAAAAACATCGCAATAAGATCGAAATGTAACATAGTAAGTACGTAAATAAATTGTATCTAGTGATCTACAACTCGTGGATTGTTCGTAAATTTTACTGAAGTTGCAATGACAGAAAGCATGGATGCTTTTAACACGTGTCGTATTGACTGTGTTTGAATACATCAGAGGATACCTGCCAATTTTGATTCCGTTCTATGTTTTGAACCCGATTTAGCGTATAACCAGACAAGTAGAAGCTGCAGCAGGATGTTTGGAATTAAAGAAATATATATCACTAATTGAGTTGCACGAAGAATGGGCAGGTTTGTTTTGAATCGTTGATTCGACAGCGGGGTGCAATGTCCTTTTTTATATAATTTTGGCAGCGTAAGCCGAAGAAATAAAAAACCCACGCTTGTGCAGTCTGACATCGCCCGTAATTTCCCATAAAGTCATCTTCGTATTTTAGTGATCTTTAAAAGGTTGTTTATCTGGATATATCTGGGTGTGGTCAGGTTAGTGGTAATGGTGGTATATAGTAGTTGGTCTTACTGTGGTTACCATGACGTCATGTCAATGGTAAAGGATGTCATAAGGTTGTTTATCTGGATATATCTGGGTGTGGTCAGGTTAGTAGTAGTAGTGGTACATAGTAGTTGGTCTTACTGTGGTTAACATGACGTCATGTCACATGGCCAACGGTAAAGGATGTCATAAGGTTGTTTATCTGGATATATCTGGGTGTGTTCAGGTTAGTGGTAATGGTGGTATATAGTAGTTGGTCTTACTGTGGTTAACATGACGTCATGTCACATGGCTAATGGTAAAGGATGTCACAAGGCTGTTTATCTGGATATATCTGGGTGTGGTCAGGTTAGTAGTAGTAGTGGCATATAGTAGTTGGTCTTACTGTGGTTAACATGACGTCATGTCACATGGCTAATGGTAAAGGATGTCACAAGGTTGTTTATCTGGATATATCTGGGTGTGGTCCAGGTTAGTAGTAGTAGTGGCATATAGTAGTTGGTCTTACTGTGGTTAACATGACGTCATGTCACATGGCTAATGGTAAAGGATGTCACAAGGTTGTTTATCTGGATATATCTGGGTGTGGTCCAGGTTAGTAGTAGTAGTGGAATATAGTAGTTGGTCTTACTGTGGTTAACATGACGTCATGTCACATGGCTAATGGTAAAGGATGTCATAAGGTTGTTTATCTGGATATATCTGGGTGTGGTCCAGGTTAGTAGTAGTAGTGGTATAGGAGTTGGTCTTACTGTGGTTCACAAGACGTCATGTGTTGTTTATCTGGATATATCTGGGTATGGTCAGGTTAGTGGTAGTGGTAGCAATGGTATATTTCAACAAAACAATGTAAGGATTTCGTTGCATCTTGCATACTACATCTTGCAACTTGATTACTGAGCTTGAAATTTATTCCAGCTGCTCTGAAATAGTGGCTTTGTAATGACGTCACTGCAAACTGCGGTGATATGATGCCAGCCATTGTTAAATAAAGACATGCCCGTTATTGCGATGAAAGTATGAAACTCATTTATTATTGTGTTATCAAGCACGTAATTAACAATTCTTTTTTGAATTTTCTGGCCTGAAAATCCGTGATTTCAAGCGAGGAAAAGTGACATCGCAGTTTTGCAAATTTAAATTAAAGTAGTACTAGATATATGAGGCATTAAGCCGTGTGGGATGGGCTCGGACACTAAAATAAGAACATGCGTAATAGGTAAAATTCATATTTGATATCCGAACCCATCCCACTTTTTCGTGGGATTGCCAGATCACTAGATACACCGTGCTGACGAGGCCCAATACAGGCCGAAACAGCTGTCCTCGGTTTCTAGTTGAGCTGGCTCATTTTTTACCCAACTTGAAGTTGTGGAAGGCATGTATGGCACTCTTCTTCAGTCGTTTCATCTAAGGCTCGTAATTTACCTATTACGCATGTTCTTATTTGATATCCGAGTCCATCCTACACGGCTGCCCCATCTAGTAAAAAATAATGCTAGACTTAATTAGAGATAAAGCACAGAAGCCCACATCCACTGGTAGCAATTTGTGGCAATTTCGCTTTTTTGAAATAATTGGAATCTAAAAGTATCTAACTGGGTAAAACGATTTTATCAAGCCCAATAGTTTTTCCACTATAAATAAATTAAAAGGAAATATAGAAAAAGAGAATATTAACTATTTACGTACAGGTTTCATTAATAATTAAGCAATGGTCAATGCTTAGCGTGCGTAAATCTATTGATGGTGCTTGATGGTGCACGCGGATAGTTGGGAGAGCACGATAGTAGCGTAAGAGTTGCACGTGGCGGAGCCAATATTTTTATCATATTCTGCTTTTTTCTCAATTTATTCCTGTCTATGGTTTGTTTCTTTGTTTACTTTAAGTTAGTATTACGGATTTTGTTTATCCCAAACTTCGTTGGTGATCGTTTTAAATCAACTGGAAACAGGAGTTCTGTGGGGTATATGTACAATTAACAAATAGACATCAGTGTGACATGTGGGTATCCGCATACTACTTTGACGATGTGATGACGAAATTTATCGTCAATGAGAGGACAGACACATAAAAAACTGATGTCTATTTGTCTTTTACAATAGCAAAAGCGATAAAAACTTCTCGTTTTTAGTAATCAAAACAACCAAAGGAAAGAGCGCGCGCTCATTGAACGTCAGTTTTATCTGTCACGGCCCGGTTGTACGAAGCCTGGATAGCGCTAACCGGCGGATAAATCCTCATCCAGTGGATAAGTCGATGCAGTTGTCCAGTAATTTTATCCACTGAATAAGATTTATCTCACGGATAGCACTATCCAGGCTTCGTACAACTGGGTCCTGTCCTGTTATTGATGATAAGAATAACCAATCAGCGCGCGAGAAAGTTGTAAGTTATTGTAAAATGACGCACGGACGACTGAAGGACGACTGACGGACGGGCGGACGGAAGTGACCTATTCAAGCCATGCGGAAGAAACAAATCGATGGGTTACCAATTTTTCTTAAGTATGGTGCTCCGCTATAACATGTAACGACGTCGAAATTAATTTGGCGTGTTGAATATATAAAGTTTAGGCACTGTCTAAAAGAGGAGCTGCCAATGGGCACAGGGAGCCCAATTTATATAAAACTGAAATGTGAAAATATAATCGAGAAAAACTCTTCAATTATTTTTTTAATTCGAGATGAAGATAATGTCCCCAAAAATGAAAACCATGAAGTGAAAAAATCAAATTGAAATTATGCACTATATCGTTTCCTTTGCACTAGTTTTTGTTTTCGACCTTATTACTTACTACTTGATTATGATGATAGTGAAGATGATGATGGTAATGATGATGGTGATGATGATGGTGATGATGATGGTGATGATGATGGTGATGATGATGATGATGATGTTGGTGGTGATCGATGATGATGAATATACGTGGTGTGGTGATGATGAAAATGATGATGATGACGATGTTGTTGATGATGATGATTATTATCATGGTGATGATGATGAGAACAAAACTTAAGGTCTTAAATAACTGAGGAGAAAGTGCGGCTTTTGTAATTACAACTATAAATGGTTAGACCTTCACATTACTCGGCTGATAACGTCCTAACTCCCTCTGTGAGGGAGAACCGTAAAAGAAACACTGAAGTTGTAATGAACCCCTGGCAGTGACCACCCCTTTAGTGTCTGGACATTACTAATAATTTCATAATGGGTTTCGAGCTTTTGGATAGGTATTTTGCGTCCTGTGTTCTATTGTGCTACACCAGCCAAAATCACGAATAAATAATAGATAATAAATGAATAGATGATGGTACTGATAACGACGATACCCACGATGGTAATGATGATAAATTAGAGTAAATCATATCAATTTTTTGTTTTGAGGATGGCACTTGAAAGTAAACAAACTGATAAACTCTTGGGTCCCCTTTTAACATCTCAATGGAAACATGGACCACTGATTACCGTGGTCATCCAAGCAACGTGAAGGTCTAAACTTTGCATTAAATAATCAGAGCTTCGTAAAACAAATCCTGTTGTAAAGACAAATCAATAACAATCTCTATAACAAATATGCTTTCCGTTAAAATACGATACGTCAAACAGCTCTATTTAAATTAACATTTAGACCCTCAGCCCAAATGAGGTCGAAGGCTGAATATGTTATTGAGTGTTTGGGTCACTTTACGTGACCTTGGGTAGGCTGTGGTAAGGACCACGAGGCGCTAGATAGTTTTACCTTCGATCTATGCTTTGCCTTGATGCACTTTAATGATTGAAAGGCCGTTTAGTTTTGTATTGAAATCGCGCTATCGTGAATAACGCACTCTGATTTGCAAAAATCTTTTTGCTGACGACTTCATCTTCTTAAAATTCCCGCGGGATTACACAAGCAATTTTTTTCTGCAACAGCGTTGCGACACAAGTTGTATGGAGTATTACAGCGTATATCCTACAGCGCAATTTGAAAAAGATGTTGCGAGACAAGTTGCGACAATTGTTTGCCTCTTCTTTGCACCATGTAAACATTGCAACTGGTGTCGCAACGCTATTGCGAGTCAAGTTTCAGAGAAAATTGCTCCGTGCAATCACGCCTTAACCAAACGCCGTGCTTTTATTCTAGTAAAAGGTAGTCTTAGTTGGGTTTCTTTATGGAAGTGGATAAATCTTTTGTTTAACGTTTTTGGTGTGGCTGGATCTCTAGACAGAATCATGTACGGTTCGATTAAAATTATTTTCCACACCGGGAATCGAACCCGAATCCTAGCCACTACACCATGTGGGAATACGATAAGTGGAAGTTTACGATTGGGGTACTATGTTTCCTTGATTTCAGCCAATGAAATACGCCTTTCAGTTTGCCGTCTTAAACCAGAAAAAGAGCCAAAAGTAAGAAGAATATTAAATTTGTCGTAATTTATGGGAGATTTTCACACCTAAAATCGTGATTCCAAATAAAGAGGAATGACCACCTTATCACAAGAACGAAACACAACGTAAATACAAGAAAAAAATCACGCATAGCAGAGCAAGGTTTCGATCCTTGGACCTCTGGGTTATGGGCCCAGCACGCTTCCAATGCGCCACTCTGCTTACATCTGTTAACTTATGAATAGAATTAATACCTGGATCAATCAATCAAAATGAAACATCGAGAAACGAGTATAAAGGGTTTGACTTTGTTTTTATGGCGCGCGAACTGGAAAACGCCCCTTCCGATATGAAGTTGTTCTTGAGCAGGATTTCAACGGTAAGACTTTTATCAAATGCCCCCTCCCCCTCCCGATTTTTAGTTTTCGATTCCGATTTGTGGGGAGTCCGATAAATAACGTATTACAGTTTCATCTTTTTCTTTTAAAAAAAGTCTCGGGAAGAGCGCTCTTAACCCTATTCAACTTTCGTATCAAATCTTCTGGAATACTCTGCTTTGTCTGGGGGTAATAAGCCTGAAGCGAGATGACGTTTTACCCCCGACCCTATACCATAATAGTTTTTAAAATTCCTTCATATTAAAATTTTTGATTCCTTAGAGAATACAGGAACAATAGTCATAATTAAAGAACAAAAGCAGTGTGAAAAGGATTATGGTCTAGAGACGGGGGTAAAACGTCATCTCGCTTCAGGCGTATTGCTTTGTTGATGGTCTCCAACAAACCTAAAATTTCAAACATATACCGCTAGAACCTTGTTTAATGCTGACTGCTTTTCTAGATGTATTCCTCTCTTAAAAAAACTTAAAGGGTTGCCTATTGAAAACTTGGTTAGATTTCTAGCTTAAGTGTCAATAATTTCTAAGGCCCCGTCCACACGTATCCACAAATTTTTGTATCCGCAATTTTTTTTACGGATACGGGTTGCGTCCACACGTGTCCGCAAATTTTTGTGTCCGTATCCGCAAATTTTACGAAAACGGATACGTGTGGACGGTGAAAATGATTCGAATACGCTGCGTGTGGACGCAAACATCTTCGTATTCGCAAAAAATACGTGTGAACGGGGCCTAACTTATGTTGTTGACAATGAAATACAGGAACTCATTATAACTTCACTAAACATTTCGAAAGAATATCGTTCAGATCATGTGCACGTGGTTATTTTCATCATTCTTGTCACATGCAACTCATTTCCCTAGAGGGAATAAGAGGACGGACCACTTAGAGTTTTGAGGAGGTCGGGGGTTGGGCAATTTACTTTTTGCAGGAATTTCTTTTACGCCTCATGACTTGTGTAGGAATTTTTTTGTGGCACTTTTCTTATGCACGATTTTTTTTACTCTTTAAAGCTGTGCTCGAATTTTTTTGGGGGGTTTTGCACAACCCCCCTACTCAAATCCTTAACTACTCAAAATTGTTAAAAAATAATTTGCAATTGTAAATTTACCACTATGTATTTAATTCTTACATGTACTACCTATTAAATTTTCAGGTTTGCTCACTAACAAATGAAGAACTAGAAGAACCGGAAATACAGGACGAGCTAGGTAGACTCTTGCAAAGCCCACAGAACCAATATTCTGGAATAATAATAATGATAATAATAATTGATTAAAAAAAGGAACCTTTATTATTAATAATACGTCCATACCACCGAGAAAGAACTGATTATCGTCCGAAAACTCGGAAACTCGGTAGGGCCAGCATCGGTAGATGAATGGGTGACCGCCTGGGAATAGCTGGTGTTGTAGAATTTCTTTTTGCATTTTCCTATCCTGTTGTTTTCAGTTGCTTTTGGACAATTGATTCGTTTCACTTTTTGTTTTTCTATTCTTTTCATTGCTGTTCTTGTTTTGTTGTCCTTTTTTGTTTGTTTTCTAGTCGAGTTTTCTTTCTTCCCCGTAACGTTTGTCGGCGCTTCAAACGTGATCCAATATAAAGTACTTTGTTGGTGATCAAAACTTGATACGGTGCAAAAGCACTAAAGCTTTGCAGTTACTTCTGTCTACGGCCATACCACCGAGAAAAAACCGGTTCACTTGTATGGGTGACCGTTTGGGAATAACTGTTGCTGTAGACTTTCTTTTTACATTTTTCTATTCTTTTTTTTCCTATCTTATCCTGTGCGAAAATGTTTGGAGCCGATTGGAGGAAGTTAAAAAATCACTAAATTGACTTTTATTATACCATGAAAAAAAGTCGTTGTCGACTCTTGAAAGCAGATATCGTTGAGTTGTTTGTTCGAAATATTTTATTCACACTGTGAAAAATGTTACGAAATTACTTTAAACCATGAATCCAATCCCCTCCCTCCCCCGTTGGTGTTGGTTTGTCTTGACATGTAAACGAGGCAGCCACGTGATATCGACTGAGTGAACGTTAAAAGTTGTTGTGGAAATATTTCTGACTAAAAATCCTTCTTTTATTCCTCAATTATGGATCTTTAGGGCTCATACTGCATCCTAAAGGTAAATTAACTATTATATTAGCGATATATTGTTTAATTTGTTTATTTAGAGCGATACTTTAGAGTTGAATTGAGCGTAAAGAGTTCGGTTGCTTGTCGCCATGTTTTGGCGGGATTCATTCTCAATAATTTAGCTTGAAGTTGAACGATTTATTGCTTGAAAAGACTGAAATAACCTGAAATATTTATTCTCTAATGCTTGATTCCCGATTTTGCAATGTTTGCTGGTAATATGTGTATATTTTGTGCGATTTTGTTGGATTTTACGGCCTCATCAAACTTCTGACTTTTGAAGTCAGTTGTTTCCAACACCCCCTCCCCCCCTACCCCCGGGACATAGTGGGGGGAATTGGAAAACGAAGCATGGTAATCTTAAAGAAATAGTCCCCCAGAGTATGGGGTAAAATTCACCCTAAAATTCCCCACCCTCAGGGGCAACTGTGAAAATGATAAGAACAGAATAAACTTTTGAAGAGCACTCTGACAAACCGGGTCAAAATTCAACGGTTTATTTCTTTGAGCATGATGTGCAGAACCATTTTCCCGAATTTGGTGCTTCTTTAAGTATCACACACGTTAGTAAAATATTGGTACATCTTGTGACTAGAACTGATTTTGCTGGTGTCATATATTTGACTTTGACGTTCAATGTCTTCCATATCTACATCAATTGTAACAGTTTTCTACTTTTTGTCAGCTTCTGGCACAACCTATAATATATGGTTTAAGTGTCTAGGTAAATATTTACTCTGTTATTTCTGACTTGTCCCCTCTCATGACCTTGTTATTTTAATTAACAAATAGATCAGGCTTAGCCAGGTTCTGTTCTCTGTAGGACACTCAAAAAGTTATTGAAATCACAAACGTTATATAATAGATTTTCATGAGAAAAATAGCGTAAAATTTCAAAAAAAAAAAAGGTTTATGAAAAGAGTGTGCATCTGTCAGCGGTAGCGGAGTACTGGTCAGCGGTCGAGGAAGGAGGATGTCGATTCCCGCGCTCTTCAAATTTAGTGTTTTGGTTTTCTAAATTTGATATTTTCTTTAGCTTTTTTTTGTTTAATTACTTTTCTGATGGATCAAGAATCTATAAACACATTTTCTAAGTTACTTGATGAGAAATTAAGCCCAATAATTAGCGACCTTTGCGAACTTAAAGCGAAAGTCTCAAAGTTAGAAGAATTTGAACGATCACTTGATTTTCTAAGCAAGAAATATGATGAGTTTGATACCAAAATGAAGAAGATCGAGCTTGAAAATCATCAAATCAAGATGGAAAATACTTGTTTATCCACTCAACTTCATCGTCTATCAAACGAACTAAGTCAAATTAAGGAGGAATGCAATAATCTTGGTCAGTACTCAAGACGGGACTGCCTGGAAATTCGAGGGATTCCTGTCAGTGACGATGAAGACACTAGCGAAATTGTCTGTAAAATTGGTGATCTTGTGGATGTTAATATTGAAGTAGATGATATTTCTGTGAGCCACCGTTTAGCTGGACAGAAAAACAAGAACTATGATCCTGCAATCATAGTTAAATTCGTACGACGCGAACTTCGTGATGAATTATACCAAGCTAGAAAATATCTACGTGACAAGTCAACCCGAGATATTGGTCTTGTAAGGTTTCCAACACAGAAAATATACCTTGCAGAGAGCCTGACGCGTCATAACCAAATGCTATTCAACCGATGTCTCAAGGCAAGAAGAGAACTAAAGTATAAATATATATGGACTAATAATGGTAGAATATCGCTGAGGAAGGATGGATCTAGTCCTGTGGTCACGATCTCCAATGATCTAGACATTGATAACTTATACGAATGAAGCTAAGTAATCTTAGATGTTCAACTTTCTATGTGTCATTCAACTGATTTATTACAACACTTGAGTTCATTTAATGATATATATGATTTGAATAATTTAGATCCTGACTCTCACCTTCCAACTCAATCTAATTTTAAGTATTATTCTACCCAAGATTTTTCAGAAAACCTCGAAATTGAAAGTAGCATTTCTGGTAAATGTTTTTCAGTTTTGCACTCCAACATCAGAAGTCTAAGTGCCAACATTGACAATTTTATACATATGCTTTCGGAACTAAATCATAATTTTTCTGTTATTGGTCTTACTGAAACCAGACTTAAAAGCACACCTGGAATTCCATTTAATAACTTTATTAATGGTTATAAATTCTTTTCTCAGCCCACCTTATCTCATGCAGGTGGTGCAGCTTTCTATGTTTCTGACAAATTATCTTCTTCCCTTAGAAGTGATCTTTCTTGCTCTATTAAATCTGAATTTGAGTCTCTATGGATTGAAGTAGAAAGTGATCTACATCA
Source organism: Actinia tenebrosa (assembly GCF_029948245.1). Taxonomy (NCBI): domain Eukaryota; kingdom Metazoa; phylum Cnidaria; class Anthozoa; order Actiniaria; family Actiniidae; genus Actinia; species Actinia tenebrosa. The sequence goes on along the minus strand of NW_028292580.1, from coordinate 19,935,040 downwards.
TAATATTGTGCGTGGGGTTATCTATAGGCATCCTCATAGTAACTTTGATGTATTTTTTAATTATCTTGAAAGTTCACTTGATAAAATTAATAGAGAAAACAAATTTTGTGTAATCATGGGGGATTTTAACATTGATCTATTAAAATCCTCTTCCCATTCAGATACTGAAAATTACCTTAACACTCTTCAATCATATTCATTTAATCCTCATATACTTCAACCTACTCGCATTACCGATCATTCTACTTCTCTAATAGATCATATATTCTTCAATTCATTAACTCACTATACTGTTAGTGGTAATATTGTTTATGATTTAACTGACCATCTTCCAAATTTTCTAATTATAAATAAATTATCAGCTCTTCCAAAAAATATTAAAATATCTAGAAGAGACTACTCTAAATTTAATGAAGCTGATTTATTAGATGAAATTAAGGCTATTGATTGGACTGAAGAATTTGAACATACCATTAATGCTTCTATGTTATTTGATATTTTTTATTCCAAACTGTCTAATGTAGTTAATAAGCATATTCCTATTAGGGAACTTAGTAAAAATGATGTAAGGCAATTATGTAAACCATGGATAACTAAAGGAATTAAAGTATCAATTAAAATTAAAAATAAACTGTATAAGAAATATATTAAAACCAAATCTTTGTATTATTTTGATAAATTCAAATTATACAGAAATAAGCTTAATCACCTTATAAAATTATCAAAAACTCGATATTATAATAACTATTTTATATCCAATAGAACTAATATTAAGAACGTTTGGAAAGGAGTTAAAGATATTATTGGTTTTAAACATGGATTATCTAATCTGCCTTCTAAATTACTAACATCTAATAATGTTGAGTTAACTGATTGTAAGAGTATAGCAAATCATTTAATGAATTTTTTACTAATATTGGTACTAATCTTGCTAGTTCAGTCCCAAAAAGCAATGTATCTTCATTGAGTTATTTGCCTCAAAAGTCACTTAACAGCATTTTTCTAACTCCTGTTACACTTAAAGAAATAGAGGATGAAATAGATAAACTGAACCCTTTAAAGAGCACTGGGCCCTTCAGTATACCTGTTGCAGTTTTAAAATCTATTAAACATCTTATCTCAAAACCTCTTAAACGTATTTTTGATAACTCTTTTTCTTCTGGAATTGTTCCTGAAAGTTTCAAATTAGCTAGGGTCATTCCTGTGTTTAAAAAGGGTTCTCAAGTCAATGTTAATAACTACCGTCCTATTCCCCTTCTTTCAGTTTTCAATAGAATTCTTGAAAAACTTATGTTTGACAGACTTATTAACTTTGTCAATAAAGAAGCTGTTTTATCTCATAAGCAATTTGGTTTTCGACCAAAGCATTCCACTTTACAGGCTGTTCTTTCCATAACAGATAATATACAAAATGCTATTGAAGACAACATCTATTCTTGTGGAATTTTTCTTGACCTTAGCAAAGCTTTTGATACTGTTAATCATCAACTTTTACTCCAAAAACTAGATTATTATGGAATACGTGGGTTAGCAGGTAAATGGTTTGAATCATACCTCCATAATAGACGACAATTTACTTCTCTTGGAAGCACCTGTTCCGAAATTTTACCTATATCTTGTGGTGTTCCTCAAGGTTCAGTCCTTGGACCCATTCTTTTTCTCTTGTATATAAATGATTTCTCTAAATCATCCAATAAATTCTCTTTTCATTTATTTGCTGGTGACAGCAATCTTTTTTATGCTAATAAGAGTTTAAGAGTGCATGTCAGCAAAAATCAAACAAATTCGATATTTCGCGGCCGCGGTTGAAAAATCGATTTTGCTCAAATTTTGTCCAGATGTACTTTATTATATCACAAAATGCACTGCATAGTTTTTTAAGGAAAATATATTTTTATTTTTGAGAAAATGCCGTTTTAAAAAGTCCTCCCGAAATCGCCATTTTAGTGGCCAAAATTTGCGTTGAGTTTACCGAGCGAGTTCAGTACAAAAATCGATTCTGATCAACTTAAAACCCATAAGACCGTGTTCTATGCTATCTAAATATCCGGTTACGTGACTTACAGGAAATTTGAGTTACTTTTTGTGACATAAATAATCTTAGTTTTAAGACTCGTGATTCTAGGTGATTGACGATATCCCCCAAACAAAATCGATTTTCACCATGCGATAAAGCTCCAAACCCAACAAGTTTCCGAGGGTTAGTTCTTTAAGAAACAAGCTTTCAATTGATGTAAACATTTCTTTGGGCAAACAAATATTTGTTACGCGACGGGTCATTCAAATCAATTTTTGACCTTTCGAAGTCATACGCCATAACTTCCCATCACTCACAAAATAAAAAAATCTCGCCTGGCTAATCTCTTATTCTTACTATTTTACCCTTACAGGCCAAAAAATACACTTGTTATAGCATTTCTTACCTTTTTAAGGCGAAAATCTGGTCTATTAACCTCGGTATTCGTTATAATGGTATCACAAGTCTTGACCATTATCTGTCAGTTGATAACTTCCGTTTACTATCCAATATGTCAACCGTCCAGCGCTTACTAAACGGCGTTTAAAACCCTTGTCGAACAGTCAAGATTGTTTTCCTTTTTATCTGAAGTTCTACGATATCATAATATATCAATATGATTTCAAAATTTATTGTACAGCTGAATTTCCGTATCGAATTTAGAGTACGTAAACAAATGGCCTGGGATTATATGCTAATCAGGTAGACTACGACTTTCTAGGGTAGGGACGGTATGTCCCATTTGCCTTTCTCTGACATCCCAGCGCTTACTAAAAGTTATTTAAAGCCTCTGATTAACTGTTAGATCAGTCGATGTTGTTAATATACCCCAATGATATATATCGTTTGCTGGATATCGTCATAATCAGGAACTGTAAAATAATATAATTTGCGTTTCTGTACTACACAGGGAGCCCGATTCGCTGGGAATCAAGTGCTTTTACAATACAATACGATACAATACGTCTTTATTCACATTTCCTTTTATGTTACATTACATTAAATTATATATTTAGATCATTGAAAAGAAAATACTTATTTGGTCAAATAAACAAAGCTAAATATAGTTTGTAATGAGAGGAAATGCCTGGAGCCTAAATAAACCATATAGTTTCCTAGTTAGGCTTTAGTCATGTTTTGTGTCAGTTTGATGTAGACAACAAACACGAGGAAAAAGAAATGAAATAATATACAAACAGTAGACAAACAACGACAAAAAGATCGATTAATGATGTGACATGCATTTACAATTGAGTTGGGTATTACATATCGCGATCGAAAGATAAACAAAGATGAAATCAGTTTTAGATAATCTACGAACTCAAACATTTCAACAGCTTGTGAAATTGCTTTTTACTGCCATCAGTGAAGAACATAAAAGGTACCGCCTGACTTTTTTTGATTGAAGGCAGCAGGAAAAAAAAAAAAAATTCCAGCTTGTGTTCATTGACTATCGAAAACCGCAGTTATTAATTAGCGATGGTTTAGTGCAGATGTTGTAAAGAAAATGGAAGCTGCGTGTTGTTCGTTTAGGTCTATCGTCGGTACTTCTTGTGGTTTTGATGCCAAAGATCGAAAGCGCCAAACCCAAATTGTACCATTGATGTCCTGTACAAAAGATATCGCAAGGCACTTGTCCACCCTGAGTTTTTCAGGTCCTGAAAATGAGGTAGATCTGATATTGTCTAGAGTAGCATTGTATGATAAGTGGAAGGAGAGCATCAAATCGATGACCATCTGCCCTTATCATCGCGCGACGCTTGGGATAAGCTGGACCAGAGGAGGAGGTACAAGATGTAGAGTTCCGCAGGAGATTTCAGACCATGGAAAGGGTAAAGGAACCTGGCCTAAAGGTGATCGAGGTTTAGGCAAGCAAGAATCATCTATTATATTACGCAATACTGGCGTGTTTGTCGCTCCTGGATCAGGTAAGTTTTTTTCAAAGAACATATATAACTAGTGACTGTTTATAAGTTACTCAGTACTGTCTCTTTACGTTAATATATACATCGATATTACTTCAGGTATTTGCAAGAAATGCCGATATCTCATTAAAACAATGGAAAGTAAAGATTCCTCAAAGTCGGATGTCATAGCTATGGGTGAACAGATAAAAGAGTTGACCTTGGTAAGACAATTTGTCATGCGATTATCATTTACACGTACATACTGCCAGGTAAAGAAGTGAGGCCATTTGAAGGTGCTTGAAGTAATTATTTACAAGTGCGGTATTTTACGGGTCAGTCGTCATTCTTCACATTAGTTTATCAGTACCAAGACTACACGCTTAAGATATATTTCATATGCAGGTACTTATGGCTTAGCTATTTAGAATTTTTCTTATTCATCTTATGAATCTGATGCCATGGCACAGGAAGCCCACCCAAACGACAAGAAAAGCTACACAAATTTTAAAACATCAATCCCCTCCTACTCACACAAAGTTTAACATTTAGAACATTTAATTTACAGGAAGACGATGAGGTAACCTTTAAAGCCAGCGCACAAAGTCCAGCTTTTCAGAGCCCACCAAATACTACTATACCTGAAACACCATGCACAGCCTATGAACCCTCAGAACGCTCGCTATTAACAGAAACGGAGGACAAAGACAACTCAGAACCAATGTCAAGAGAACTGCTAAATTCATTTTTAGCCGCAAGGGACATAAGTCCTATTAGAAACCAGCTGACTACACCATGGGATGAAGCTTCGCAAAGAACTAAGCGACGCTATTCGCGTAAAGCAAAGCAGGTTGTCTTTGCAGCTTTAGAAGAAATTGCGCCTGAAAGCTCAGAAATGTTGTTCAGTGTATTACAGTCATCTGGGCAAAAGGATGAGAACGTTGATAAATCACTGATGGATGCTCTTGTTGAATGTTTCAATAACGCAAGTCATTGGAGCACAAGAAGGCAGATCTTGTCGATAATGGCAGATAAGATGCCCTATTCAGCGTTGAAAAACTGGATTCCCGGTCTCTCCAGATACAGGTTTAATGTGGCCCGCCACCACGCATTGCTTCATGGAAGAGGTACTCCCGTTACCATTACAAAGAGCCCGCGTATTTATGTGTCAACTGAGAAACTTGACCACTTTTTGACTTTTATCACAAGTGGTCAAGTGATCCAAGATTTGCCGTTTGGAGAAAAGACATTGAAGTTATCTAGCAATACAAAGATCACAGTCCCAAATGTTGTAAGGACATTAATACCTGAACAGGTGGTGCACCAATACACTACCTATTGTCAGGAAACCTGTTTTGAACCAATGAGCCGTAGCAGTTTATGTAGAGTGTTGGGTGTATGTAGTGCTTCCGTAAGGAAGTCACTACAAGGGCTTGACTATTTTTCTGCCGATGGTGCTCAAGCCTTTGATGAAATGGAGGAAGTAGTCCAAAAGCTTGGAGATGAGTACGGAAAAGGTCATTCCTGGGCAAAGAATCAAATCAATAAATTGAAAATTGCAAAGCGCTATTTGAAAAGTGATTACAAGGTATGTAAATCATAGGCGGGTCCAGGATTTTGGTTGACGTTAAAACGATAACATCAAATCTTTGATATTTGCAGGTTCATGTGTCAAAAAGCTCACGAGTCCCCGACCACTGTAGAGCGCACGCTCTCAGTCATGAAAGTGATTTGGATTTCACCACTAAATGTGACCATCAGCACGACCTAAAATGTGACTGGTGTGAGCTGATTCCATCTGTGTTTGATGAAGTTCATTCGGCTTTGGAGGATCTGGCCATTGACAATGAAGAGAAGAAAGAGATGATGTATGTCATCACCCAATCAAAGAAAAATATCCAAGCCTGGAAAGCCCACCTGCTGCGTGCTATCAATCAAGATGAAACCCGGTTGAACGTTCTGCAGAGTCTGGGTCCAACCTCAGTACTTGTAGTATTAGACTGGGCTATGAAGTTTCTCCCAAGGAAATACCGTGAAAGCCAGTCTGATTGGTATGGAAAGAAAGGTATTTCTTGGCACATTGCAGTAGCTACAACAAAAAGAGAAGGTCAGTTGGAAATGTTGACATTCGTACATGTTTTCAAAAGCTGTACCCAGGACAGCTATTCAGTAATGGCTATCATTGATGATGTTGTGGGGCAACTGAAAACTGAAAGGCCTGAGCTTGAGGAAGTATTTCTAAGGCAGGACAATGCCGGCTGTTACCACAGCGCATTCAACTTACTGTCCATGAAAGAAATAGTCAAAAAACACAAAGTTAAATTAAGGGTCGATTTTTCAGACCCTCAGGGCGGTAAAGGGTCATGTGACCGAAAAGCTGCCACCATAAAGAACCACATCAAGGCATACTTAAACTCTGGAAAAGATGTCTAAACTGCAGAACAGATGAAAATAGCCATCGAATCATTGAGTGGTGTCAATGGAGTAAGAGCTATGCTATGCGACCCGCCTTCAGTCCCAAATTTAGTGCCTTTGAAATGGGATGGAGTTAGCTTCATCAACAACATCTCCTACAATAAGAATGGCATGAAAGTATGGAGAGAGTATGGCATTGGCGAGGGTAAGACCTTGAAATGGAGTGCATTTAGCCTGCCAAAAAGTATTCTTTTGCCAAAACTAAACGTCATTAAAGAAGCTACTCCCCCTAAAGCCACTTTTACAGAGGTAACTGCAAGAAAGAGACCAGCAGCGAAATCTAAAAGTATCGAGACCCAGCCTACGCATACAGATGCTGAAAGCTCCAGCTCAGAAGATGAAGAGCAAACGACAAAGCTGTTTCCATGTCCCGACGACGGCTGCATTAAATCGTTCCAGCTTTTTTCATCTCTTCAACGCCATCTTGACGTCGGTAAGCATAAATATGTACTGGAACGCGAAACACTTCTAGACAAGGCGATGCTGTCATACGCCGTAAAACTTGACCAAGGAAATGCGTCATTGGAGAACCAGCCACTTGAAGAACCAAGTACTTCCCGCACACTGGCATATGGCGATGCTCTATCAAAAGGCTGGGCATTGAAGTCATCCACTGTTCAAAGGAAACGCTTGAACAAAGCTCAAAAGGACTATCTTACCAAGATGTTCGATCTTGGAGAGCAGACAGGGCACAAAGTGGATGCTAATACCGTATCTAATTCTATGAGAAAGGCAAGAAACCTTGATGGTTCTTTTATGTTTAATTCAAATGAGTACCTCACACCAAAGCAGATAAAAAGTTTTTTCTCACGTCTTGCTAAGAAAAGAAGGGAGGTTAAAGTGGATGACGTGGACTTAGAAGACGAGATGGAGGAAGATGAGGAGGCAAGGCTCGACGAGGAAGAGTTTGAAGAGCTTGCACACAACATAATTAAGGAAATCGGACTCGGTCATCCCATCATGTTTGAAGCTCACAATCTATGCGAACTAGCTACAAGCTCGAAGCTTTCAAAGTTCTCCATAGCAATGCTGCAAGAAATATGCACTTTTTATGAGCAGGATACCTCTTCAATCAAGGGAACAAGAAAACAGCAATATGTTGATTTGCTTATGGAGTTAATTGGCAATTGCAGCTGTAAAAGGTAATTATTTATTCAACCTGTCTTATTGTTTGTTTATGATAATAATAATAATAATCATCATCATCATCATCATTTCATAGCTTAACCTCCCCCCTCCCCTCCCCAATTCCTTCCCCGCCGCCAGTTGGGCTTCCTGTGTACACAGTTCCTGTAACTAATTAAAATTATATTATTTTGCAGATCATGAACTATGACTTTGACGATATAAGCCGAACACCCAACTCGTTCTTCGAAAAGCATATTAACAACATCGACTGATCTAACAGTTAATCAGAGGCTTTAAATAACTTTTAGTAAGCGCTGGGATGTCAGAGAAAGGCAAATGGGACATACCGTCCCTACCCTAGAAAGTCGTAGTCTACCTGATTAGCATATAATCCCAGGCCATTTGTTTACGTACTCTAAATTCGATACGGAAATTCAGCTGTACCATAAATTTTGAAATCATATTGATATATTATGATATCGTAGAACTTCAGATAAAAAGGAAAACAATCTTGACTGTTCGACAAGGGTTTTAAACGCCGTTTAGTAAGCGCTGGACGGTTGACATATTGGATAGTAAACGGAAGTTATCAACTGACAGATAATGGTCAAGACTTGTGATACCATTATAACGAATACCGAGGTTAATAGACCAGATTTTCGCCTTAAAAAGGTAAGAAATGCTATAACAAGTGTATTTTTTGGCCTGTAAGGGTAAAATAGTAAGAATAAGAGATTAGCCAGGCGAGATTTTTTTATTTTGTGAGTGATGGGAAGTTATGGCGTATGACTTCGAAAGGTCAAAAATTGATTTGAATGACCCGTCGCGTAACAAATATTTGTTTGCCCAAAGAAATGTTTACATCAATTGAAAGCTTGTTTCTTAAAGAACTAACCCTCGGAAACTTGTTGGGTTTGGAGCTTTATCGCATGGTGAAAATCGATTTTGTTTGGGGGATATCGTCAATCACCTAGAATCACGAGTCTTAAAACTAAGATTATTTATGTCACAAAAAGTAACTCAAATTTCCTGTAAGTCACGTAACCGGATATTTAGATAGCATAGAACACGGTCTTATGGGTTTTAAGTTGATCAGAATCGATTTTTGTACTGAACTCGCTCGGTAAACTCAATGCAAATTTTGGCCACTAAAATGGCGATTTCGGGAGGACTTTTTAAAACGGCATTTTCTCAAAAATAAAAATATATTTTCCTTAAAAAACTATGCAGTGCATTTTGTGATATGATAAAGTACATCTGGACAAAATTTGAGCAAAATCGATTTTTCAACCGTGGCCGCTTCTTGTTCGATTTTTACTGACATGCCGTCTTAAAATCTCTAGAATTGATCATTAATAATCAATTATCTGATGTGCACACCTGGCTTTGTGCTAATAAACTTTCCTTGAATATTGAAAAATCAAATTTTGTTATTTTTCATCCAGCTCAAAAGAAATTGTTATATGATGTTCAGCTTCAGATAGATAATCAACCTCTTCAGCGGGAGTATCAAATTAAATATTTAGGTGTCATGATTGATAGCCACCTTACTTGGAAATCACATATTTCATTTATTTCAAATAAAATAAAACGCAGCATTGGAATAATAGCCAAGGCTTGCCATTATGTCAATTTGGATATTCTAATTAACATATATTATTCTTTAATATATCCTTATTCAACCTATGGTATTGTAGTGTGGGGACACACTTATAACACAACACTTGATCCTTTGTTTATTCTCCAAAAGAAAGTTCTACGTCTAATGACCTTTGCTGACTACAATGCCCATACTCATCCTATTTTCATTAATTAAAAAATTCTCAAGCTTTGTGACTTGGTCTACTTTCATACTGCTGTTTTTATGCATGATTTTTATTCTGGAAATTTACCTATTTACTTTAAGTCATTTTTTCACTCGGTAAGCATGAAGCATTCTTACAATACAAGATTTGCTTCTAAAACTTCTTTTTCCCTACCAAAAATTAGAACCAATTATGGAAAATTTAATATAAAATATGCTGGCGCTAAAGTTTGGAATTCTGTTGAGGAGTGCTTAAAACCATATAGCAAAGATAGGTTCAAGAAATCCTTAAAAGAAAAATTACTGCAGGCTTATTCTTCTTCTAATTAAAAAATAAATAAAATAAAATAAAAAAGTGTTATCTATACCAACTTATGAAATGATAATCTTAATAGATCAAAATTTTGTTAATTACTAAAAATTTTCTTTTTTCTATTTATTGTAACAATCTAAAATGAACTGATCCACTTCCTATTTGTCTAATTTTCTTTTTTGTTTTTTTTTCTTATTGTATTTGTCAGTATTGATTACTAACTTATATTTAGTTTTTTTTTTTAAAGTAATTTCTTTTTCTTTTTTTCTTGCACTATATAATTTTACTCATTCTCTTCCTGTACCAAATTTGCAATTATTTTTCATGTCAAGCTGTCTGCCTAGGTTAGCCTCATGGTTATTGCAGATAGCCTGTACCTTATAATTCGTTATATACACATTGTATTAGTTCTATTTTACTTTTTGGTACAATAAAATATGTATGTATGTATGTATGTATGTATGTCATCACACTCACGCAAACAAATTTGATGCGATGATTTGCTTAAAATGTGAAAAAGACTATCTGATTGGTAAAATTTCGACAGATGACACATGAAGGGGTTTACGAGGAGATATTTATTTGTCAACTGAAAAATACATTTACTCAAAGTGTCTTTTACTAAAACAACATGTAAATCTTTTAAATAAGGATTCATTTACGTCTGAAACATGAAACAAAAGTTTTTAATAGCTTTCTTAGTGGATTGCTTGCTGAATAAATACTTGAACATTCTGTAAGCTGCACTTGTAGAACAAACTTCCAGGACCAAGAACGTTGGAAGAAATGCTTGCTGTATTGATCTAGTCCAGTAGCAGAGTCTGGAAAATTGGGGTTTCGTTCAACCCACAGGCTAGGAAAGGTTTGACACTGGATTTTGTTAGCACAAGACCCCTTGGATAACCCAGAGTAGTTTTTAACGTAATGCCAGATATCAGCATGAAATCGAGGCTGGTCACTTAATCAGCTTTGCCTTCTCTTTTTAATTGCAAAAATTGTTCAAAATAGGAAATAAAGCAAACCAACAATGAAATGGAGTCATGAAAGACACTTTTGGTGTTAGGGGATGTCCCGTGACCAAACATGTGACCTGTCTTGAGACAAAATTTGGCAAGGAAATAGAGAATTTTCATTTTTTAAGCATTATTAAAGTTCGAGTTTAATTTCAACAGGTTTTTTTTTACTATATATGACTCTATTAGCTAATAAGCATCATTTCAGATACTTAAAATACCTTTTTTAATGTAAAATGGTGCCACGGCTTGGCTTTAATGAGAGTAATAGTGCCAACATGAAAACTAGCCTAATCGATTGGTTGGCATTTTCTCCTCTATTTCTTAGTAAAACAATGATGAGCACGTGAGTGTCGGGTGATTGTATAACAACCCTCCGATCTGTTTGGGAAACATACTTGGCGTGCAGAATTAACCAAGTGTCTGCCTCCTCGTGGTCTGATTTCAGATCTGTAATATCTCTACAGCAGCCTCTGGTGATCTGCACACACCTCTTCCCGTCCTTGAATCCTTCTCCGATTACCAGCTTCTTGTTATAAAAGGTAACATCTCTTGCCCAAGCTTGCACAAAGAGTGAGTTAAGAAGTCACAGAGATTGATCTTGTTCTGTTGGTTGGTGATGTACTTTCCCCATTGCTTGGGTACGGGCGTGGGAGGGCCACCAATCTGTACCTCGAGGGCAGTTGATGCTGCTCCCTTTGAACGTTTAGAGATATTTAAGATCTGAACAGCACGTGACAAGGAATAACACATGAAAATAATGATAAGCTGGTGATTTCTAGATTCATCACACCATTAAATTATAGTCCTGATTTTGAGGGTGTATAGTTGACACGTTGGAAATAATAGTAGAAGTCCATGAAAATATTCATCACATAATATTTGGAAAATACTCTAATAAGTTTTTTTCATATTGCAATAAGTTGGGTGTCTCGATGAATACTATCAACTGGTGCAAGTTGCTTTGAAAGGTAAGGTCTAGTTTTTGAGAAAGTAAGCGATAGAAGATTTCTGTGATGTCACCATTACGTCATGATGAAAAGGCTGCTTTAAACTAATTTATCATTTTTAAAACCTTTAATCCTTTCCTGACATTGTGTGAAAAGCGCTTACAGATTGAGTCATTAAATACGAAGTTGTAGCCGTTTCAATGTGGCAAAACTACCCCCAGCCTCCTTAAAGAACTTTAAGCTAAGTTGACCCATCCTTTCGTTGGATCATGAGATCATTGAGTTTCAGAACATTGGCACAAAATACATTCAAATCATCAATAGAGCCGTTCCATAGGGAATGAATCTTCATTAGTAGAAATCTTGTACAGTCAGCGGATACGATTACGGGCGCAGTTTTTAATTTTTAACTTTACTGCGCATGAGCACTAGAGTGTAATTTTATAATTCAAAATGGCGGACCAGAAGAGAGTACGTGAGGGAAAAGGTTATTATAGGCAATTAGACCAGGCAAGCACGGGTGAATTGCTTTGGGGAAGCAGCCAAAAGAAGAAAAAGAGAATGAAGAATACAGATCCAAAGATTTTTCCCGTGGAAAGAGTTGTTTCACGACGTATTGAAGTTACAAAGGTGAGTTGTCAACCAAATCTTAATCGAAGTGTTTTTGTTTTTTCCCCATAAACTTTGCCTTCAAAATATATGATATTTTGAAGGAAAAGCATTACTTTATACAATGAGAGTTCGTATGATTACTAGTAATATTATGATATGAAAAAAGTCCGCTCTTGTGTTTGTATATTAAATTTTTGACAAAAATATTTGAACATTTCTATTGTAGACACAATATCTCATAAAGTGGGCAGGATACAGTGCCTATGAAAATTCTTGGTTAGACGAGGATGATCTGAGTGATGATCTTATTAGGCATGTATTCGAAAAATCAAACGACCTCACTCTTTTTGCTCCTTACTCATAGAGTGTAGAAAAAACAGATGTAACTCCATTTTTATGTAAAATATTTATTTAGTTATTTCAGTAAAGTTTTATTCTTTCACCCTAGGAATTTTGAAAAACCACCCGTGGAAGCGTCTCGCCTACAGGACAATTTAGACAGATTGAGAGTAGCTGTTGAGGCAAAACTTAAAAACAGAAGCAGGGTGCCCATTACCATAGAATTCCATCATGACTGCTATAGATATTGTTTTGGTGGTAAGGGTACTAAGTCAAGGGATGGGGTTTACACATTACATGAAAGGGATGATTTTGGTGATTGTAATTTTCCAAGGAGATGGGATATATATCTTGACAAAAATGGGGATGGGGTGAAAATTTTATATCCTGTTAAAATTAGAATTTTTTTGAGTAAATCAGTCAAGCGCTATAAACTTATTGATGATTCAATGAAAGAAGATTACCAGAGAATGTACAGAGAGAAATTGACAGTAGATTTTATTAAGGAAAATATTACTGTTACATAAAACCATATATATTTTTTAGTACATTTCATATATATATATATATATATATATATATATATATATAATTTGTAAATAGTAATATAGTAATTTTATAATTTTAAATAGTCAATAGACATCTATAGAGTGTTTTTATAAGCCTGTGAATGCATTTTAGCATTTCTTTACTCTGACTTCTATCTTTTCATTGATTTGTGGTTTATTTCCATTCTAAGTATTCACATGTTTTACAAAATCACTCTATTCAAAGATGTATACTCATACACTTAATTGTTTTAAACTATTCTTTCAAACTATTTTGAAGAAGCTCTATTAGCTCAGATTTTTTTTTGTTACTTAGAAATTTAACACCTCTAGCCTTGAGCTGCTCTTTCAGCTTATTCACAGTCATTGTTTTGGGATCAATGACTTCAGGAGTCCCTACTGTTGCAGTTTCTATTATGACTGGAGAGTCTTGCTCTTCAGTCACTATAGTATGTCTTCCTCCTTTTTTGCCTGGAGGTACAAATGTCACCTTCCCAGTAAACTGTACTTTTTTTAACATATTTTCTTTTCTCCCTTTCCTTATTTCTCAATTCCCATTGCCTAAATTCCTGTCTCATTATGTCCCCAACAGAATCCCATTTGTTAGACTTTCTGTGGAGAACAGATCTAGCAACATCATTGTTTTTCTCCACTCCCTGTCCAGTGAATATTTTAATGGCTTTGTATTTTTGAGTGAAAAAAGGGACATGTGCAAAAAGAATATGCATATAAGGTGTTACACGAGCTCTTTCATAACCATCTGCCAAATCATGGCATGAGCAAAACAATTCAATCCACTCTTTAGCTTCATTTGCAATGCTCTCTGGTGAATTGTATAGCTCCATGTTATTGATTTGTGTATATAATGAATTAAAATTTTCCCAAAGTTTGATAATCTTCTCTCTGCTTTTAGCAGGCAGTAAATCATGTAATTTATCAGGCAATTGACTAAGAAGTATCTTTTTGTTTGACCCTGTCAAACTGGTAAATTCATATTTCCCACTTGATGACCTATCTGCATTAAGCTGTTCCCAAACATCAAATGGAATGCCCAATGACCGTATGGTAGAAATAAGATATTTTAGATGGATGCCTTTACCCTCCCCCCTCTTCTTTTGAAAGTCATCAACTCTGTCTCTGTCAATTGCTTGGTAAACAAGGTTCTTAGTTAGTACATCACTTATACGCAACATTAAGTGTAATTCATCTACGACCACATGGTCAAGCTCAATTTTAAGTAGAGGTTTTTCTTCACAACAATAATTATCTTTTGAATTTTTAGAAAGCTCAATCAACTCTTTTAGTGATCTTTTCATAGGTTCCTTATTGAAATAACTAAAATCTTTGTCTGTTTTCCAGCGATCATCCTTATGGATTTTACACCAGGCACATGCATAGTTTGCAGTGGCACCTTTTAATCCAAGCATCAATAAAATAAATTTATAATCCCCTCCCAGAAAGAACTCCAATTTAATTGTCTTATCATTGATTGTTAATGTACCAGAATCAGTGAAGCTGTTACTCTCTTGAAACGTAGGAGCAAAGGCTTCTTTCAATGTTATATATGATTCAGAGGCATTAACAGCTGCAATGTTTCTGTTCCCCTTAGCTGACATAACATTAGCGCCTGTTTGTAAAATAGAAAAAGTAAGAAAGATAAAGTTAGAATTTCTTGTCATCCTAGCCCCATCACCATTAATTTTAATTTTAAGTGGCTCATTAGCAAAGTCAAAGTTAGGATTATTTGCAAGAAAGTCATTAGCATGAATGGTTAGAAGCTCAGCAAATGAGCACATTGATCCTTGGTAGTTACCAGGAAGGGATTCAATGTGGCAAAGATCATCATACTTATCTCTACATTGCTTGATGAGATAAGACTTGGGTAGCCCATTCGAAATCATTGAGAGTTCATGGTAAAAATTATCCCCAACACAGTACTTGTCCAAAAGAAAAAGCACCTCTTGTACCTTTCCCTTTTCTTCTTCCAAGAGCCTGTCATATTGAGTTCTTGTCCCATCACTTTCCTCAGTCTGAATGGATGTGGATGTGCTTTCTCTGCAGTTAGTGAGGTAATGTTCCTGGCCCGTCTGGGTTTCTCTAACTGTCAAAGATGTGAGCTCAATGCCAAAGGCCTTGGCAAACCAGAGGGCAACATTGGCTCGGTTTAAAAACTCTCTGATAGTCCTGTTCTTATTTTTGGCATCAGAGAGAAGTTTCCCTTGGTAATGTAAACCCTGTGCCCTTTCAAGAGTTTCAATGTAACTGGAAAGCTCTTGATTTGTACACTGGAGGTCTTCTATGACTTTGTCTTTCCTTTCTGACTCCTTCAGGGCAGCCTGTAGTTCCACCAACAAGTCAGAACATCTGGCCTCTAGGTTCACGCATTCATCCTTCCATTTTTGTATTTCATCTCTCATCTTTTTAACTGGCTCTGTCTGTCCTTTGAACATATGAAATTTCTTTACACAGTCATTTAGTTTCATCCTGGCCATGCCTCTAGATGCCCTGCATTTTTGGACAACATTTGAGCAAATTTTTCTTAAATTTTCATTGACTTCCTTTCTAACATCATCAACAGATGAAAAACAGAAGTGCTGTTGTGGAATACTATGCTCCAAAAGTGCCACATATGGGTATTTTAGGGCCTTTTCATATTCTTTTTTCTCACTTCCGGTTAGCTTTTCCACTTCCAGTTGATGCGAAAAATTTTGTACGAATTCGTACCAGCTCTTACAAAGAGGATATGGTATTTCTAAGGCAAAAATCACTTCCCTGGATGAAGATTTAGCAGCATACGCTAAACTTGGTTTGGTAACTTTGATTTTTCGCAAGCTCTTCAGCTTGAATTTTACCAAAAACATCAGACATTTTGCAATATTCCTTCTCTGTGAGTGCTAGATGTATGACGTACTGGCTTGTAACTAAGCACCATTGCTTGGAATTGTGGGATACAAAATGGCTGAGAACCAAGCGTTTATTGTTGCTAACATTATGAAGAGATTTTGGCCGTTTTGTGCCTCTGATTCTCATCTTTGTTGGCTGTATAGGCTCATAAGGTACTGGTCATTTTCAAAAGCAATTGCGAACGGTGTTTTTAGAAGATTTTGAGGAGTTATTTGGACTTTTAGGAAGGACCATAGGTGGATATTCGAATCCAACTTTCGCAAACAGGAAAGGATGTATCTTCAAGCAGGAGGAACGATCTGTTTCTGGGCTTTGTTACACATTTTTAGGTAGATATATTGGAATCAAACCGTTAAAGGTAACATTATTTATATTAGAAAGCGAACAGGATTTTTTATTTGAAAATGTCTGTAAATTTAGCTATGCACTAGTGAAGTTGTGTTGTTTAAAACGTGACGTTTGAAACTTGGAAAAGTATAGCGGTTTTCTCATTAAAACCGAATAAAATATACTAATGCTGGAATTCTAATACATTTGTCTGTTGTAAAACAATCCCTCAAATATATTTAAAGTCCACATCAGGAAAGCAAAGCGCATGCTTGGCTGCCATGTTGTACCGGATTTCTACTAATGTATTAGAAAAAGGTAGATGATTTATAGAATATGTAGAGACAAATGGTACCATCAGTGGAGAAATCATCAACATTACTCAGAGAGCTGTAATGGACAAGTCCGTCAGCCATCTTGCTTGTACCATCTAAAAAAAATAAGAGAATGACATGAATTCTCCCAACACATATGTTCCCCTATTCATGGAATGTTATGATTCATTATCATCCTTATGGTGAATAACTATAAGAACCACTTTCTTTTTATCACTTATTTCAACAAGGCCAAGCAAAAACCCTGAAAACTTAGACTGACAAGTATTATGGGTGGATAGATTTTACGTTTCAACAACTTAGTAGCTACTGATAACCTTGAGATCCTTTACCAGTTACAGTTTACCCGTTTTGAGCATTCTCAATTCGCCATGTTCTAAACGAGCCGGGATCTGGGTTCGAGTTACGACCGCAAAGCATCTATGGATTGCTTGGAGGGACAGAGTCGCCATGTTTACAAAGCAGTTATAGGAATGTTGAGATGTCTCACTATAATTGCTGTGTTCCTGGCTGTACAAATAGCTTTAGAAGCGCTTCTCATTTACACTACTACAGGATACCGAAAGATGAGGCTGTTAGAAAATCCTACAAAGTTATTTTGAAGAATGATAGCCTGAAATTGAACTCAACAAGTACATGGATCTGCTCAGAACATTTTGAAGGTGGTGCGAAACTAAGCCGCACTCATTTGCCGTCGATATTCCCCTGGACAAAGCCAGAAATCAAAAGAAGAGAACTTAAAAGAGTCAGTTTTGATAAAATTAAAGAAAT
The DNA here is from genome assembly GCF_029948245.1 of Actinia tenebrosa. Classification (NCBI taxonomy): domain Eukaryota; kingdom Metazoa; phylum Cnidaria; class Anthozoa; order Actiniaria; family Actiniidae; genus Actinia; species Actinia tenebrosa. Next base: position 19,917,600 of record NW_028292580.1, on the reverse strand, counting down.
CGAGGAAGAAAAGAGACAGAGAAGGCTGCTAAAGGAAAACTCAAGTCAGGCTTCTCTGACATGTGATCATGATGGCGAACGTAACGACACGTTCCAAGTCCTTGCCATCGAAACACAAACAAATACGACCAGTCAAACATCTCTTACGAGCTTGGACATTGAATCGCTGCTGAAAGATTTACAGAGACACAAAGAGGACATTGTTAAACTGACTGAAGAAAAGGAGAAGCTGCGAAACGAAAATGTGAAGTTAAGCGATGAAAATACAACCCTGCTCCAGGCCAATTGTAAGCTTGAACAAGAAGTAAAGAGACTAAGATATTCTCTGCAAAACATTCGATTTGATGTTGAGAAATATAAAGACAAAAATGAAGACATTGCTTTTTACACGGGTTTCCCTGACTACAAGGCAATGCTTCTTTGTTTTAAGATGGTTGAAGATTCTGCTAATAACATTGTATATGAACATGAAAGGGTCAGTTGTGGAAATGTAGGAAGACCTCGATGTCTGACCAAATTTCAAGAGTTCACATTAGTATTAATGAGATTGAGACTTGGACTATTTGAGAAGGATCTTGCCCATCGTTTTAATGTGTCAAGATCCACAGTATCTAAAGTTACTAATGCCTGGATTAGATTCTTGAGGAGTGAGTTTGAACCACTTATTACCATACCTCCACGAGATGTCATTAAAATGTACATGCCTGACATTTTAAAGTCTTTTTACCCTGATTGTGTGGTAATTGTGGACTGTACTGAGTTTGAAATGGAGAAACCATCTTCTCTTAACTGTCAATCTGCCTGCTATTCATCATACGAGTCCAGAACGACCATGAAGGCCTTGCTTGGCATCACACCCAGTGGTGCTTTGTGTTTTGTTAGTGAGCTATTTCCTGGTTCAACATCAGACGAGGAGATCACAGCTCAAAGTGGATTTTTGGGCAAACTACTACCACATGATAAAGTTATGGCAGACAAAGGTTTCAACTGCACTGATGAATTAGCTTCTGTGGGAGCAGAACTAATAAGGCCAGCATTTTTGGACAAAAAGAAACAATTCTCAAAAGAAGAGACCAACCACAACAAGACAGTCGCAAGCCTAAGAGTACATGTTGAGAGATTAATGGAAAGAGTGAAGAATTGGCACATATTTGATCATAGAATTCCCATTACTCTTTCTCCAATAGCAACTGATATGCTATTTGTAGTGGGTGCACTATCTAATTTTCACCCTCCATTAATCAATTGACAATATAACAGTTTATAACACTAACAAAATTTATTACTTAGATCAAACAAAATAAATCAATGAATAATACTCTACAACATCATAGTTTATAGCATCATCAATTAATGTACAAATAGACAAATAAAAAGAATTATGATTATAAAAAGATTCAAGTATGAATATGGATTTTTTTCATTGAAAACTCTTTAGAAATAATAAAAAACAAACATTTAAAGTGTGCAACATTTTATAGTACTAATTTAAGCTAAATTGTGTGAATTATATAATTTTATATTATTAAATTGGTATTATTTAGTACTAAAATAGAGAAAAGTATTGCACACTTTTAGTGTTTTTACTCTACTTTACAAAATGCTTTAAAAGTGTTTTTAAAGTGAACGAGCATCCAACTTAGAAATTCCAAATTTAACTCTTGGGTATACAAGTTCTGGCACAATCCAGTTGTTAAAAAATGATTCTAGCCTGGGCAAAATAGATTCCCAGCGATCCCTTGAGAAATTCACTCTTTCACAAAACAGTGAACTACAGCTTGAACCCTTTACAACAAAGTCTGTCCATTTTCTCTTTGCCACAAACATCTGCTGTTGTACTTGGTAAAAATATTTATGTCTCTCATTTAATCTTACAATGTCATTGTTTTGTTTACAAATGCCTTTGCGCACTAATGCCATCTCTAGTGTTTCATCTTTTGATGTCTGAACATACTTTACTTCTATAAGTCCTTCTGAATCATCAGTTGATGGATCATATACAAGACCATCAGGGCTTGCACCAAGGAAGCAATGATCTTTTGAAACAAAAAAACCACACTTAGAGATTTTGATGCCTTCAGCTCCTTGAGTTTGCTTGAAAAGCTTGTAATCATTGATAATCTGGTCTTCCATCTTTAATCCTTCCTACATTGATTTACTTTGGAATCCTTTATTGTAACCAAGTACATCTCTGATAATCTTGGTAGGAGATGTGCTCTCTCTCTGTACAGCTACTCGGTAACATTTCGTAGCAGTTATCCTTGGTTGTCTGTGATGATGCCACAAATCAATGTTCGATTGACCTCTAGTTTGTTTCTCAATTTCTTTCACTTTCAAATCATCAACCATAAGATTTCTCTTAACTTTATCAAATTTTTCTTTCCACTCTCTAGCTGAAACAGGATGACATTTTACTGGTGAAATGGCAGGCTTCTTTACTTCTTGCGGCAGAATATGCGTCCAGGCAAGAATATTCCCTGATAGCTTTTGATACTCTTTCATCATTTCTAACATTTTTGCAGTTTTTTCATCTTGACAACTTTCTGTGGTTGAATTTTCCTTGGAGTGATGAAGCTTGGGTATCTTTTTTTCTTTTGCATAATCATGCTTCACGAAACTCATTTTAGCTATTGGCTGTACAGGGCCTTTTCTCTTTCGAGGGACATTCCACTTACAGGGTTTAGACGTACAAGAATCATCTGTGTCTACTACTGTTATCTTCTGTCTTTCTTTACAATGTTGTTCCAGTGCAAACAGTGTTGATGCAACATGGTTGCATCGGCCATCTATGCCAGCAGGGCATCTGCAGTGTGCCCTCAGCATCTTGCCAAATGAGCTAATAACTAAAAAACATGTGTAGACTTTGTCTTTTTTCATTGATGGCAGAACTTGACTCTTGATAAAGTGTTTGCCGTTTTCATGTAAGTGGCCAATGTAAAGGACATGTCCAGATTTGAAGAAATTGAAGCCCTTTACAAGTGGTTTTGCAGTGGAGAGCTGCTTTTTGCACTCTACTCCCTCTATCATGAATCTCCACACAGTTCCAAATGATATTTTTGGAAGTCCCTTTAGATCGGCTTCGAATCCTTCTTTAGGGAAAGTCTCCGTGATCTCTGGTTCTTGGTGGTCAAGGACGCCAAGTTTTGCCTTCTTTCGTAGCAGGTTTACACCACCGTCTGGATCACGCAAGTATTTAACGTCAAGACTATGTTTCATGTAATCCTGTACTCTGTAATTTGAAATAATAAGATATATCAATGAAATGAGGCTTTATGCTGCATTGGAGTTCGAAAATCTAGCCTGTATGATATGCGAGTCTTATAAGTTAAATTGTAACGCCATATACGAACCTTGAGACTAAAACTTTCTTTACTCCTGTTGTTTTTGCGCCTCTACAAAGCAGCCACCTCTTTAGTTGAACACAACTACATTTCTCAACAGAATCCCTTGGAAGTTTCGCTCCAGGAATGTCACTTTCTGTTAGTTTTACTATTTTAGTATCTACATTTACACTGTCAGCCATATTGTTTGGACTCTGGCTGTCCCTCCAAACAATCCATAGATGCTTTGCGGTCGTAACTCGAACCCAGATCCCGGCTCGTTTAGAACATGGCGAATCTAAGATGTTTCCTATAAACCTCTGCAGCTTCAGCTATGTGGGTGTTTGATAACTCACTTTATTGTAATGAATACATAAATAAGCAGCATAAAAAACACAATGTCCTCCAAATTTCATATTTTTCTTAATATGCCATAAGTCAAAGTAATGGGTAATGGTAGGAAGTCTCTTTCTCATGTGCTTCGCAATGGATGTATGGCAATCAGTAATTAGTGTTCCAATAACTGCACCTGGCCCCAAAACAAACTCCATACATTGCTGAAGCCCCATGTATTCCATGGCAGGACTGCTTGCCAGCTTGATTTCTCTACAAGAAAATTGAATTTCAAATTGCTTGCTTGAAATGCAAGCTGAATGGTTAACTTGAGATATATACTCACCTTTCTCTGCAGTAAATAAATTGAGAATAATGCATGTGTGTATAGAGTAATATAAATTATTTCCAAATGCCCAACATGATAGTCGCACAAGTGAACACAGGCAATGAGTATGAACATCAAATGGACAAGAGAACGTTTTCATATTTATAATCCTCCATGCATAATGCATAATCCTCCAAGTGAATAATTGCAGTAGTACAGCAGCAGAAGATTGTATATACTTGGCACTATGGCCCATACTGTCGTGCTTTGCATCACTGCCTATGACAATAGGGTCCTTCTTCCCTACCAGGGTGTCTTGTTTCACTCCCTCGTGTTGGGGCGCTACTTGATTTTAAAAACTACACTGTTACTCCGTTGTCAAAAACCTTTAATTTTCTGTACGATGCGCACTTGGCTTAAGGTCAAGTTAGGTAGGTGAGTGTCAACTGAAAATTATAACAATTACAAAATATGTGAAAATTTGTCTTAAACATTTCTATAAAATCAAAGTATAAACGATTGAATACTTACAAAATCTGTAGGGGATTCTGACGGAGTGAATTATGTATATATTTCGCGTAAATTGAACTAAGAATCACAGCTTAGAAAACTAATAATGATGAAAAGGTAAATTATTAGAAAAATGATCACTTATCTTTTTTATCTCCTTGTGGTTTTTTCCATAACTCTCCCTTGTCACATTTCCCCTAGGGGGTTACGGTAGGGAATTTTGTCATTGTGCAATACATGTCTATCATCTTTTTTGGTATCTCTGCCAGTGAAGATAAATTGCAGGAAATATCTTGTTCTTTTGATGCAACAAGAAATATTAGTGATATTTATAATTTCGGGGGGACCACAAAATCTTAATGTTACCTTTTGATATGAAAAGTAGGTTTTCAGTGAAATGCAGCACATGCCCAAGTAGAAAAAGATCCAGAAAACTTCACTTGCTGTGCCACCAACAGCAAGAATGGTGAAACACAGCAGAAAGTTACCAGCATGCATCTTTGTTCCAGGCATTTATAAGCTGGCTATTCCAGGTGTGGTCCTTCTTGGGGCATTTTGGATCTGAGCAAAATGTCTTGGCTGTAGCCATTGTCTCTAATGACTCTGTTTGTACAAGGGGATTGTCTGACTTATTTGTGTAAACCACAAATAAATCTACCCCTAATGAAGAACCCTAAGTCAGCATTTTTTCAATTTTTAAGAATAATTTATTTCTATCCACAAAGTAAACAGAGAAATACGCTTACTTTTTAGATGGGATTTCATTTTCTAGTTCATCCTCTGTGTCTGTTTCCACTTTGGGTCTCTTGAGGGTTGGAAAATATTCACTTTTACTATATACTCCAGGTTCAACTTCAGTGCTAATGAAACTTCTCATTTAGTGCCTCCATCTCATCACTATGGTTACCTTTGATGTCCTTCTCAGTTTGTTCCTCTTTTGAGTCACATTTGAGTGCTGAAGTGTAAACAATTACAAAAGATAGACATATAATTCATAAATTGAAAATCTCCAACCTGAATCACCAATTGAAGCTAGAAACAATTCCTGGGGTCATCAGAGTCATGTAACTCGTTGCTAGCTCAAACAACAAACCCTGAAACAACCTCTAAAGTAATCTAAGTCAGGGAACGGCTAACTAGCTTGACACAGTATAACACAGCATAGTTAATTGAGGGGAATGGTTATGAAACCCAGCGAACTTCAAAGAGCCGGCCTGTTGTTTCGCTCCTGAGGTTGGATTGCGTGTAGTCTAAACAATATGGCGGACTTGAACGATTTGTTTTTATTCAGAGATGATTTTGACGCTATTTTAGGCATTTTAGAGGACGAAGAAGAGCTCGACGAACATTTTAAAGAAGCAGCTGATGAAGTAAGTGTTATAATCGTCTGTAGCTACTCAAAATATGATAGAAAACTATATGTTATGGTGTTGTTCAAACCAGCCATGTGATCTGGCTCAATCGATGGTCTGTGCTTGATGTCATAGGAGCTTTTTTTGTTATTGCAAACTAAATCAGCAATACTTACTTATATCAGCAGCTATGTTTTTATCGAGAACTATAATACAACTAGATTTCGTGGGTATCCTTCGTTACCTCGTATTTAATGAAAACTAAATCAGCAATACACTTCTAAATATCTTACAGCTGAACAAAGTGCTGCCACAGGATGTAATGGCCATCATTCCACAGGTACCTACAAAGCGATAGTAAAATTTTAATAAACAATACATAATACATCTTATGATCAACACATATGCACAAATTTATCCATTAACAAACAAACATTCAACAAATAAGCAATGTCAACAATAAAAAAGAGTAATAAAAACATAAATACAAAACATGTATTGGAACAAGTGTATACAGTATGCTAAACATAATCTATTCACCACAAAAAATCTGATAGTCAAGATCAAAATAGCCAGAATAACAAAAGAGAAATAAATTATTCTGAAATGCCAGAAGTATACTGTTTGTGGTGCATAGATTTAACTTTTATTCCATTTTGTTACGATACAACGTAATGCATTTGAGAACTTCGTAGAACTGTAGCTAATTTACATTATGTATATTTGCTACAGGTTTACAAAGTTCTCAAGAAAGAAAAATAATGTCAGTCATTTTACGAAAACTTACCGGGTGCAAGATCCATGGCCAGAGCTGTAAAGGCAGTTTCTTGTCATCTTCACCAAGTGTGGTGCATCAGAAAAGAAATATGTACCGATGGGGTGCATATAAGTTAATGGTCCGGTAGCAGACATCACCACCGGTACAACAGGTGCAGCACTGTTCATCATGCTCAAACAAAACTTCACAATCACGAGTCCTACAATATTCTTGATGGGGGAATGAATTATCATCATCTTCATTGTCACTGAACAAAGGATCAACAGACTTTGGAATGACATGGTGCACTAAATTGCTTGAGACTTCAAATGGTTTAACTCCAGGGCAAATCAGTAGTGTGTCAATTCTCTTTACTAGGTCGGAAACGGTTACATTTCTGACAGGTCTCAAGTTTGAAGTGTATAATTCGTAGTCATTAGGCAGAAGCCATCCATATACTGATACAGAGAAACCCAGACTATCATCGATTATTATCTCAACTTGTGGAAGAATGAGCAAGCTTTTCTTTCTTAAAACAACCCTATCTTCTGTTTCTTTGATTGTCCAGCGATTTAGAGCTTTCAAAGTTTTTACTCATTTCCGTAGATCAGTAAGTCCTTGGTAGTATTTCTTGTCAGTAGTGACAGAGTTGTCTTCTTTGACCACAGATCTAGAGGCACGAGCAGGGATGACTTTTGACGTGTCGTGGCTTCGCTTTGGCATGTTGAGAGTTGGTAATGCGCCAACCATAGGCTTTTTCATCATCTTTTCTGATTAAACTGAAATAAAGCCAAATAGAACCTATTTTAAAACAGAATAAGGAAATGAAAAAGCTCATAGAAACGAAAGAATACAGGTGTCACGCTAAGTTTATAACGTAATGTTGACGAATCTCACACGAGCTCAACTTGGGTAACGATTCCAAGTTATAGATCGATTTTAAACAACAGTACTTAAATTTCTCAATATCCTCTGGTCTGAAATGTCTTTCACATGTAAACACTCTGTCATTGTTGATCTGTTGTTGGAAATCTTTGTCGATTACTCTTGTTTTGCTAAGCTCGTTGAGCCAGTTTTTTCTCCAGGTCTCATACTTGGCATTTCGTGGAGCTGGCAGTTTCCAAATGCCAATTCCTTTGGTTTGTCGGCATGAACCGCAACCAAAGACCGAGCAGTTAACGCCAGGCATTTGGAATTTATTTATGAGACACGATCCAAGTTGACAGAACTACATTCTAAGCATTTAAAGTAATTCACAAAACTACACAACTCTTGTTAACAACGCCATCTTGCATATGAGTGTGCACTGTCATTGTCACATGACTTCGAAAAACTCAAACAATAACCTATCTCTTTGAAGTTCGGTGGTGATTTATGAAGACACACTGAACTTACATGTAAAACCCTGAATACTTGACTTTCAGGTTGCCCTGTCATCAGATACGGTAAATCAAAGGTACACATATACATACCTGATTGCAAAGTTTGAATTGACCCTTTGATTCTCTTGTTCCCTGCTTTGGATTTCAACAATCCTGTTGTTCAATAATCTCGTCTTTCCAAGTAGTTCCTGGCACCTATGACACTTTTCCACTAAAGGCTCAGTTTGCATAAACGAATCCTAAAATGAAAAGTTCAACGTCAAAGATATTCTTCATGTTCTTTTTAGCGGGATACCTGTGGTAACACGGTCGTAAAATACTTTTTTTTTGTCGTCTTCTGCTCAAGAAAATGGCAAAGATAGATAGATAGATAAATAGATAAAAACGGTGAGAAAATACAACATAATCTCTCATTTACTGAATATAATTTTACTGAATAATAATTCAATTCTTGAATATAGAGTTAATCTTTTGAATATTGCAATCATCCGGCAACCATAATAAATGTCACTGGTTGTTTGATGCGCAACTTCTTTTTTACCTTTTTTGACTTTTCAGTAGTCGTTTCTGCTTTCTCTTTGCCCTTGCACTCTTAGCTTCAGCAGTTTTTTGTTTTTCAAGGCCAGACATTCTGTTTTGGTTTTCAGCAAACCATATATCATCAGTTCGTTCAGATATTGGGAGGCCTATCAAACTTAGCAACTCCCTCATCCAATGATAATCTGCTCCAATGTGCTTATACATGAATGTCATATTGCTCTGGCACAGGCCAACATTAGTAGCGGACTTATAGTGCAGTTGACGCAGATTTACACCTCTGGGGCGAAATCTTGTTAGCACATGGAATTAACTCTGGCAAGTTAGAATGGCCCCTACCCATTTCTTCATGCACGATTTCTTTGGCTTTTCTCGCCACTCTTGCGCATTCCAGTTCATAAAACAAAACATAAAGCTCACACTTCAAAACATGTCTGGTAGAATATGGTTTCCCACCCCACTGCCATCACTCCCACTGCCATCACTCACATTGCTACCACTCACATTGCCACCATTATCACTGCCAGCATCATCACAATTATCACCGCCAACATCTTCTTTCTCACTTCCATTGTCTTGCACATCTTCATTTCCATTCACGCCCCCCCATTGTTTCAACACACACACACAATTCACCGAGTAGTTTACGCGCTTTAGAGAGAAGTATTTTCAGCGTTCTTTTCGTAAAACTGGTATAGGTATTCATTTTGGTTCCTTATAGAGGTCCCTATATGAAATTCTTTTCTTTTATTTCATTTTTTTGAAGTCAGACAATGGGTAATCTAAGGTAAGACAGGTAAGTTTAAGCAAGTCTTGCAAAGCAACCGCCATTAGCTGTTTTTTTCGTTGACTCGTCTCACAACAATAAGAGAGAACATTTCGCTTCATCTGGATAAGCAGGTAAGCAATTTATTGAGAAGATCAATGGGAGCAAAAAAGGATGTGTCCAGTGGAAGAAAAGAGGAGAAAAAACACCCAAAGGACGACCAAATGAGACCATCTTTGAATTCCTTCATTGCGAAATATGCCTTTGCATGATAGACTGAATATGGCAAGACGGCTGAGCTGCTTTCATCTCTCTAGTCTTTATTTTCTTTTTTTCCACTCCTGTGAATTAAAACTCCAAACCGAAATAATTTACTGTTGTTCCTTAAATTTGGATGTGATTTGGAATTATTTTGACCCGATGTTTAGCTGTTTTTTGCTTTTGTTTAGTGCTCGTACGAAATTGACAGTTGGAGGACATTCGTCAAAAAATTGTGTTTGGCATTTTTGAACTTCTCATTTTAGACTTTTTAAAATATTTTTGGTAAAATATTTGGCACCATTTGGTCCTCTGTTCACCTCATTTTTGAATAAACTTTATTTGGAAGCTATATCTTTTGTCTGTATTTACTGCGCATAGTGTTTATTTTACGCGTTATATTTTGTTATGCATTCTTGAAAAATGTCCAGGGACAGGGGGCAGTCCGCGCGCTATTTCCCCAGGAGTCAAAGGGTTAACTAATTAATTGAGTGAGTGTTCTTGAATGCGTGCTATGAATCACTGTTCTATTGATTAATACAAGCTTTACCAAAGTTTTCTAAAGCATAAGTTGTTTTTCTCTTTTTCGCCTTACTTTAGCATAGTGTTTAAAGGAAAATATGAGGTTACTTGCTGCGAGCTAGCAAGTACTATTTTACTTTCTGTTCAGTATCCACTTTTTGCATTTGATGTCAGAATCAATATGGCGGCAAATTATTTCGTTTGCATCCTAAGCATAAAAGCTATTGCAACATTAGCATATTAAACACTCCTGTGCCTATTCAATGAACTTTTTTGCATTTATTCTATGTTGATATTATGTTTGGTAGATAGGTTAAATAGACTTCAAAGATTAAAAATTAGCTATCCCAAAGTATGAAGTTATTTTGAGAAAATTTGACAATTGTTTGAAGTGGGGAGATCATCTTGCATTTGCAGTTTAACAAAAAGTAATTGTACTTTGGGCTGGTTAATTTTTGTTCAGCATGAATTGTCCAGTGTCTCAACTTCTCTTGATTTAGGAAGTGCTCTTTTGTTGGTATCTTTAGGTTTACTCCATTGATGACCAAGCGATGGTTCCGAGTCTGCATGATGTAGATTTCAAAAACAATAATAATCTTTTGCTTGATCCGGTTTGCTTATATCACCAAGAAAAAACGCAAGTTTGCCTTTAAGCTTACCTTTTTTTAGTTTCTTGATCCCACTTAATGTTTTATAAATGTCTTTTTCCGAAAAATGACTACTGCAAACCACTGTTGACCTCATGATATAGAAACCATCATGGCCGTGCTGTCTCTTTATAAGAATACACCATCGATTTCGCTTTGATTTGTCACTCGGGAAAGAGAAAAAATTCAAGTCTGGATTCTTATAAAAAGCGTTCGTACAGCCATAGGCAGCACATTGCGCACCTACGCTTTTTCTCTCGTTTTTTAAACGTTTTGAGCTCATTTTTACTTGAACAGTTACCGGAACTACCGTATAAACTTTTCAAGCCATTCCAGACGACTCAAGGTCAGCCTCGCTTTCGTGCAAATCCAAGATGGCGTCCAGGTAACCGTGAAATGGACTATTGAAGATGTGATGAAGCCTGACTTTTGCAAGTTCCATCTTCGCATTTGCACTTTATATAGTTTTTCGAGAAACTCTTGTGATTTCTTCATCAGTGAATGTCATATGGTCAGCTACCTGTTCTGGTTTCATAAGTGGGTTTTCGAACAAAAGTTTGTTTAACTTCTCATGAAGAACTGGTTTTTCGGTCATCTTGTGCATCTTCTTGTTGAGGTCTTCAACTGTCTGTGTTCTTCTCCACTTCGTATAGAGAAGTATTTTCCAAACATGAACACTTAAGTATTTAGCAATGTTTTCGGGTCACTATCTCCCAGCACTCCTTGTCTCCACATAGTTTCCTTTTCTTCTTCTGATATTTGATCTGCTTGCCTTTATTCAATACCAATTCCCTTCGATGTGAGCCTTTTCATTTCTAGGTTTTTAGAGTCTTGGAAGAGCTTGAATTGATGACTTTCAAATAACTTTGATAATTAATGATAATTTATTTATATAGCGCTTATTCCTTAGAGTCCATAAGCGCTTTATAAATTTAAAATATCTACACTAGCTAAAATATACACATTCAAACTAAAGAAACTAAAAATGATAATATTAATACAAGAAAACTCTGAAACCAGAGCTAAAAAGTTATTAAAATTACGAAATACAAATGAAACAAAATATGTGATCAAAAATAAGCCTTCCTAAAAAGTTATGTTTTCAGGACCTTTTTAAATCTGAGAACAGACTCACATTCCTTTAGCTCTAGTGGTAATTCATAACTGAGGGGCGTACACAGAAAATGCCCTATAACCATAAGACTTCAACTTCTATGGCTGAGTTTTCAAAAACTTATTGTTTCCTGACCTAAGACTGCGAGTTGGTTTATAAAGTTCTTAATGTTCTTGGAGGTAAGACGGTGCCATGTCATTAACTACTTTAAAGACATATGATAAAATTTTAAATTCTACCCTTTGCTCAATGGGTAGCCAGTGAAGCTCCATTAAAGCGGGAGATATATGACCGTGCTTCCCAGACAATTTAATTAACCTATAGGCAGAATTTAATACATACTGCAATTGCTGGATCTGATTTTTTTGGGAAACCGTACAAAATCGCGTTGCAAATTATCTAACTTAGAGGTTACAAGCGCATGTATTAGAGACTTTGCAGCTTCAATACTAAGAAAATTTCTGATTCTTGAAATAGACCTAATTGAATAGAAAGCAGATTTGCAGACATTAGAAATGTGTCTATTTAAACTAAGAGTAGAGTCCAATATAACTCTGCAATATAACTGGCGCTGTAAACTGATAGCTGATTAAATGAGTTTGCCTAATGGTTGTGGGTCGTGGGTACGAAGTCGTGGGTCGTGGGTGTACGAAGTCGTGGGTCGTGGGTACAAAGTCGTGGGTTCCATTTTTTTTCCAAATTTCCAAATTTATCATTTCTTCACTATTCTTCTAAAACGAGATTGTGTGGCTTTCTTCCTGTAAATTCGCGAACTCGACTCGAAGTATTAACGTAAAGCTTATAGCTTTTTGTCTCTATTATTAAGTTATAGGTTTTTTTATAGGTTTAAATAACGACTCTACTATGCAAAGTGGTTCTCAGTAAGGTGGTTCTCAAAACTGCGCAAGCTCCCCGCGTTATAACTCAGGGTTTTTCCTTTTTTTGAAAAGGCAAACCAAGCTCTGAACCAGGATTAACCGGTAACGTCTATAAAATCCTCAAATTTTGCTGTCCTCAAAATTAGCTAGTCACACAAATCTTGACCTCTTGTTTGTCATTGGTAGTTGTTAAAAGCAAATATTTTGAGTTTTGGCTTGATAATAGAAAACGAAAGGAGCATCTTATCAGATATTTCCATAAACTTTACACCAACAATTAGAAGCAAAAATAGACTATGTGAAAAGCGATCGAATTAGAAGTGTGTTGAGAATGATTCGAAATTCAAAAAAGTTTTTGTAGTGTCCACACAGCGTGAGCAATGCGGAGTAAAATATTTCAATCTATGGCATAGCTAGGCTCTTTCCAGTCGCACCCAATACGAAAAGATACTAGATCTCTCGTATACATTAAGACATAAAATTATAATTTGGTTTCAATAAAACTGAATAAAAGGTTTGAGACTGGTGATGAAGATGAAGATGGAGACACGTGTTGGAATCTCCTAAACCGGCGATTATTCATTCCATGTAGTTGGTGGACATGATTTTTCAAGAGCTGACTCTATTGGAATTTCTACTTTCCTTATAATTTAGGTATAGACCCGCAAAATCAAGAATAAAACATCGTTTTGATTATACTTACATCAAATCGGTTCTTCTCTAAGTTACTGAATATAACTTCTTTGACCTTCCTGGTATTTAAGCCTAACTGATACGCTGACGCTGCATAAAAGCAGTCCCTATCAACCTTGGAGTCGTAGGTAACGGTAAACCCCGCACTTTCGAGTCGTTTACTCAGGATTTCCATACTAACACAGAGAACTACTAAGAAATATTGAAACAAGCTTTCTCACAACGACAAAAAACATTGTACTGCGAAGAAGTTACCAGAGTCACCACAAACCGTATAGCACTTGTTTATTGTGTAGTAATGTAGTGTATTCGATCTAAAACATGCAGATCATATAGCTTAATATTTACGATTACAATCGTGTATAATGAATCATAAAATTCACACAACTTACTTCTGTGGCGACTATATAAAGACATACTTCTTACACTTCCATAAAATTCCAATCATGTAAAGTACAGGTTAGCAATAACGTCTTGATAGTCCAGGTTAGCAAAATACGTGTCATACATTTTTGAAAACCAAAAAAACTGTGTCTTGATACTCATTTACATAAATCAATGTTATCATAACACGTGATAAAAGTCCACGTGACATAAGTCACACAATCAATGTTCAATAATTAGCATAAATTTAATCTAAACATCCTCCACCCCGATGAGGGCATAGTCTTCATCTTCAATTAGCATCTTCTTCAACAGGGAGAATAACCGCTACCTTCGAGACTGGTCTTGAGTACGTACCAGTTGCTGTCTTGAGTTGTACATTTCGTACTTTACCGTCTCGATCGGGATACACTTCAATAATCTTGCCAATGGTCCATTTACCACGGACTGCATTTTGGTCGTTCATCATGACCACATCTCCAACACGAATGTTTCGTCTGTCGGTCTTCCATTTCAGACGTGGTACTAATTGAGGGAATACATCTCTCGACCAACGTTTACAGAAGGATTCAACTATTTGTTGAACAAACTCGACTCTTCGTCTAGTGTTGGCTGTCTCCTCAAAGGGACCTTGTGGCACGTGGGTGGATGCCCTTCCGAGCAGCATATCGTTAGGGCATATGTAGGCTCCGTCATCTGGGTCGTTAGGGACTCTGCCAATTGGTCGTTGATTTACGAGGTTGGCTACCTCTAATAGGCATGTATATAACTCGAACGGAGTTAAAACATGTTTGCCAATAGCTTTCTTTAGAGCATATTTGCAGCTCTTTACCAAGGCTTCAGCGCACCCATTCTGATGAGGAGCTCCTGGGGTTATGAATTTCCATTCCATGCCTTTGTCAGCACAGTAATCTCGCAGCTTATCTTGGTCCCATCCCTTAACCATCTGTCTTAGTTCTTTCTCTGCTCCTACGAGCTGGGTTCCATTGTCACTAATCATGAGCGATGGGTAACCTCTAATAGCAAAAAATCTGCGCAGCACTTGAATGAATTCCATGGTTGAAGCATCAGTTGCTATTTCTAAGTGTACTGCTCTAGTGTTCAGGCAGGTAAATAGAACACCATAATGCTTTGCTGTTTTGTTACGTCCGATTTTGACTGTAATTGGGCCAAAATAATCACATGACGTATAGTAGAATGGTGGAGTGCTCGGGGGTCACTCGGCATTCTGGCAGGCCATAAGCTGCTCCTCTGTTTGTGGCTTCATAGCTTTGCATGTGACGCATCTGAATTTGATCGTTTTGACAATACGGTGTATCTTCAGTATCCAATAACGTCTCCTGATCTTCGCAACGGTGCTTGCTATGCCGGAATGGCTAGACTCATGGTTCTGTAGGGCGATTAGGTAGGAAACTCTGCTTTCCTGTGGCAAAAGTAACGGGTTTTTGGTATCGTATGTAACAACAGATTCGTCAACTCTTCCTCCAACTCGTATAAGACCTTCATTATCCACAAACGGGCTTAGGCAACTTAACTCACTGCTCTTGATTCTTGCTTTCAAACTTCTTTGAGCATTCTTTATGATGGTCTTCCTGGCTTGTTCCAACTCTTGTGGTGTGAGCGTTCCTGACTTGTTGGTATAAGCTGGGCTCTTTCTTGCGTGTAGATTATTTACAAATCTTTGAAGCCATGCTTTAACACGAATAAGCGTCTTCCAGCTGGAGAACCTGCTGTAGTCAATAAGGTCTGGCGACTTGACTGCCGTACATACTGCCTTTGGTTTCTTGATTTCTTTGTCAGCATCATTGCAATGCTGGTTTGATTCGTTGTGCGTAATGGGCCACTCTTCTTCAGGGCATTTCAGAAATGCAGGACCATGTTTCCATCTTTCATCAAGTTGTCTGATGGACAATCCACGTGACAGGTCATCAGCAACATTGTGCTTGCCAGGAATGTGATTCCACTGTGCTGGATCAGAGTTGTCTTGAATCTCTCCAATCCTGACTGATACAAATGGCTTGTAGATTCTTGCTTGGCTACGTATCCAAGCTAGTACAATCTCGCTATCGGTGAAGAACATCACCTTAGTAAACTCAATCCTCGTCTCCTCTTGGATGCTTCTGGATAGTCTAGATCCTATGACCGCGCCTTGGAGTTCCAATCGTGGTATCGTCAGAGCTTTGATAGGTGCTACTCTAGACTTGGCTGCTATGAAACGTACTTCAAATGTTCCATTGCTGACGTGCCATCTGATATATGCGCACGCTCCAAATGCATCTTGCGATGCATCAGTGAAAATGCATAGAATAGGAGAATGTGCGCTTTCGTCAGGAGTTAGAGAACGATCAAATGTTACAGAGTTCAGTTCCTTCATTTCTTCGAACAGTGCAACCCATACTGCCTTGATATCGTCTGGAAGCTCGTCGTCCCAACCAAGCCCTCTTTGCCATAACTGTTGTAGACCGATTTTTGCTCTGATGAGAAAGGCAGATGCGAATCCTATGGGATCATATATCCTTGCTACTTGGCTCAGCACTGTTCTCTTTGTCAACTTGCTTTGTTCTTCACACCTAATGTGATTCGGGTTAACTTTAAAGGTAATCGTGTCTTCTTCATTGTTCCACACAGCTCCGAGTATCTTCTCCTCGCTTTGTAGAATGTCGACCTCCTGTCGTTGCTGATTTGAAGAGCCGTCTAAGACTTTGTTCGAAATCCATCCCTTTACCTTGAAACCTCCACTCTCTAGTACTTCATCTAATTCTTTGGTAATCCTTTCAGCTTTCTCTTTGGTGTGTACTGATTCACAGATGTCATCCATATAGGTGTTCTCTCTGAGTGTCTGTGCTGCTTCTGGGTACTTCTCTTGATTTTCATGTGCTGTTTTGCGTAGAGCAATCTGAGCCATGTCGGGAGCGGGTTTGTCGCCGAAAGTAAGCACAGTTTTGACGTAAACACCTGGTTCTCGTGTCGTGTCTAGGTTTCTCCACAGAAAGTGGTGAACATGTTGATCTTGCTCAGTGATCAAGACTCTATGATACATCTTGGAAATATCTCCTGCGAACGCTACGATATCTTCTCTGAAACGCAGTAGGACACCAAATAGACTGTTTAGCAAATCCGGGCCTTTCATCCAGTAGTCATTCAAGCGATGACCTTTGTAAACTGATGAAGAATTGAAGACAATGCGCACTGGGGTACTCTTTTTTTCTGGCCGGATGACAGCGTGATGTGCTATATAGTGTATAGGCCCTTTGTAGTTATCAGCCTCTTCTCTCGTGAGCTTTCTCGCAAATCCCATCTCTTCCAGGTCAGTCATTTGTTTGTCGTAGATGGCTGCTTGCTCAGGATGTTTTGAGAGTCGTCTTTCTGTAGACTCAAGGCTTTTCAGTGCTTGGGCCTTGTTGTCGGGTAACCGGTTTGGATCTTTTATCCACGGATAGGGTACTAGCCATTGATTTCCCACTTTTACACAGGATTTCTCTATTACCTCAGCCTCCTTCTTCTCGACAGTACTGAGGTGATCTAAGGAGCCTTGCTTCGGATTTACGCCCATTGCTTCTGTTGTCCAGAAACTCGTAAGGTCTACTGGTTGCGCATACTTCACGTGTAATGCTAACTTCGTTGATGTACTATCAATGTCGTCAGATGGGGATCCGAAAACCACCCATCCCAGGGGAGAGTGTCTTGCAGCCAGATTTCCACTTTGTCTCGTTTCTCCAGTGTGCATGTGGGCGTGGTCGACCCCGATTAGCAGGTGTACAGTACCTTTTCCTCTTTTGATGTCGGTTTTCCTCAGGTTTAGTCGTTCTGTTATGGTCTGAATTGGCGCTCCGCTGACGTCATCAGTAATGCGTGCTAGCCCGATTGCGTTGATGGTATAACTCTTATTGTCGACTAACGATGTGATGGGGACTTTGTAGACATGCGTCTTTAGGACCTCTTCTTCTCCGCCCACTTTACTCAGGGTTATTGATACAGGTTTTCCTGTAAGTCCTAGTTTGTCGGCCGTTTGTTGGCAAATTATACTTAACTGCGCACCAGAATCAAGCATGATGTTCACACGTTGACATAAACCATTTCTTCCGCGTATGTTACCCGAGACAATAGGCAACAGGGCATCATCTGAACTGCTAGTCGCTGCAACATTAGCGCGCACAGAGTTACAGTGTAACAGCTGATGATGGTATTGTGTACATTGTACACCGTTAATCATCTCAGGGCATTGACGTCTTCTTGAGCAGTTTTGGGATTTGTGATCTCTTCCCGCTTTTTTGAGGCAGCTGAAGCAAGCGTGGTTGTCCTTTACTGCTTTTAATCGATCACTTGCAGGCTTTTCTTTGAAAACCTGACATTGATCAACCCAGTGATCAGAAGATTTGCAGTACCAGCACTTGTACCAATTCGTCGCTTTGCCTTTGCTACCGGTACTTGTAACGTGATGTACACTTTGACGTACATTTCCCTTGTGATGACTAGCATCTCTCAAAGGAGCCGCCGCTCTCATTCTTGATTTCATCACTGTTGTCATCCACGTGATAAGCGCTTGTAATGTCGGCTTTGTCTTTTCACGCTCCAGATCTCTAGACCAGACTTTCCTGTCGTCGGCACACATCTTTTGTTCGATGATTGACAGCATATGACTGTTATCCATGTCGCTTGGCAGTCCAACTTCCTTTAACGTGTTGTAGCATCTGTTGACTAGATGAACTAGGTCGCAAAATCGCATATCTTCGCCATCTTGCAATGGCTTGAATTTGGTGATGTCGTGTGTGATCGTGTCTGATACGTATCTTGGATCTCCAAAAATAGAATCCAAATAGCTCCACGCTGCGTCATAGTCGGTGCCGATGCCTTTAATTAGATCAAGAGGCTTTCCTGTCAAACATGTTCTTAATAGCATTATGCTATCGCGTTTGCTGTAATTCGCTTCGATTGCGTGCTTGAAATCTGCTCGGAATATAGCGTACTCGCGTACGTCACCAGAAAAGCTTGGTAATTTTGGTTTTTCTAGTTGGAAACTCAGAGTTTTCTCGGGTTGTAACCCGCCTTTAATTTCACCGTCCTGAACATCAATGGTGCTATTGTTTGCAGGAAAATTATTAACCGTCGGGCTGTTTGCGTTGAGATTTTCAGTGTTATCGTGATTGTTTGTGCTAGAGTTTTCTGTGACAACAATAGAGTGGTTTATGCTAGAATTATTGGCCTGCATTCCGATGATTCCATCGGTGTTATCGGAAGTTGCTTGAGCCGCACCCTGCTCAGCTTGCATTCCTATCATTCCTGAGCTACTGCCTGGGCCATTCTCTGGAATCACATTTTCTGTATCATTAGGCATTAAATTCTGGTCGTCTGATCCCGTGTGGCTGTCTAAACTGGATAAATACGTTTTGGCTGCGATTTGTAATTCCAAAAAACGATCTTGACATGCCGCAATCCATTGTTCTTCCTTTTCGTACGCATCATCATCATCTATGAGTAACGTATACTCATCGTGTTTCACTTCGAGTGATTCGAAGGCTTCTTCTAATTTAGCTAAGGACTTTCTTACCTCATCAGAAGGCCGTTGTTTATCTAATAACGTCATTAAAGCATTACCACATCGTGTTAGCGTTGACTTCGCCAATCTTCTACTGTTCTTGGCTGTTTTCAGCTGTTCTTCTTCCATCACTTCTCCCTTCTCCACGGACGAATTTGAAAGAAATCGAATGATGTACCGCGAAGAAGTTACCAGAGTCACCACAAACCGTATAGCACTTGTTTATTGTGTAGTAATGTAGTGTATTCGATCTAAAACATGCAGATCACATAGCTTAATATTTACGATTACAATCGTGTATAATGAATCATAAAATTCACACAACTTACTTCTGTGGCGACTATATAAAGACATACTTCTTACACTTCCATAAAATTCCAATCATGTAAAGTACAGGTTAGCAATAACGTCTTGATAGTCCAGGTTAGCAAAATACGTGTCATACATTTTTGAAAACCAAAAAAACTGTGTCTTGATACTCATTTACATAAATCAATGTTATCATAACACGTGATAAAAGTCCACGTGACATAAGTCACACAATCAATGTTCAATAATTAGCATAAATTTAATCTAAACAAACATAGAACGAGGAGAAACGCGATGCCGACAACGCGAATTTGCTGTCTATCAACTTCACACGTTTGCAGCGGCTTGTCGCTCCAGTTTCTAGGTAACATTTTGATAAAGTCCATTGAAGACTCCTCGTTGAAGCGAGACAAGGTAGAAGACTAGTTGTTGTTATTTTTTCTTTTTCTTTTTCCGCCAAATATATGTTTGAACAGTAAGGCCAATATAAATGAAATGTAAGAAAGTGCTAAAAGGTTTTCCAGGCCACCAATTTTGGTGTATTTTTATAACACTGTCACGCAAATCAGACAGACTACCTTGCACCACCCACAATTACACCGAATTTATAGGAACAAAGCAACACGATTTCGTTTTGGAAGTATAGTGATAAATTGAAATTTATAAATGATAAATTTGGAAAAAAATTGGAACCCACGACTTCATACCCACGACCCACGACCATTAGGCAAACTCTGATTAAATTTAAATCAATAACCGTTGGTTTTGTGTTTCTTATGGGTAGCCTGTGGTGTGGAACGCACTCTCTAGTAAGCAGTCAAAAGAAGAGAAGGGCTGCAACAAAGCAAGTGTCCGATTTAAAAACCCCTGTTCAAATTATTTATAAAGCCAATTTATTAAGAGCGAGTCCACCTGAAAACCATGCAATGCTGAAAAATGTGTCTACATGGGGTATCTCCGATTATCTTGATATTTTGCACAGTTATGTACTTTGATGTGATTATTAAATGTGTGGAATATCAGACGAAAATTTTAAAACGCCGAGAAGATATGGATGTCGAATGAATCATGCCCAGACAAATTATGCAAATTACTTGAAATTAGAGCGAAATTCGCAAACAGTTCTCTAAAACTACAGCTCTTTTCGAAATGGAAACTTATACAAGTGTAGTATATCTATTGAACACTACGATGAAGGTATCAAACTATCATAGCAATTCGAAAGAAAATAATTAAGGTAATTTACGATTAAGTCGTTGGAATCGAAATTTAAAACAGGTATTTTTGGCCTGAAATAAACATCGTATATTCTCGCTGCGGCGGGCTTCGAAAAGTACGCAGTTTGATTTTTCTTTACTATAGATAATAGGAAACAAGTGCACGAAAAAATATTTTTGTAAAGTATTAATTGTGAAGCATGAGAGCACCGCAAATTGCGTGATTTAGCGATTATCTTACACAACGAGCTAATGGCTGATTACAACAAAGATAACTCATCAAATGAAAAACCATTGCAAACCAGTAGTAAATAAAGGAAAAAAATCTAGAAGAAGTCAGATATTTAGCTCTGCTACTTACTGTTTGTGAGAGAATGATACAACATTAACAAAGTCAAAAAGCCATACACCAAAATACAGTACACATTCATTGATCTGGACGTCTTTAGGTATTGATATATCTTCAACATAAGAAGTTTAAAAGACATTTGTTTAGAAAAAAAATCAAAATACAGCAAATATAATCCTCCAAGTGGTACCATGGCCATTCAAAGCCGACCATTTCATGTTTTAAGCTGCAACATCATATTGTTATTACATGTGCGACATCATTTGAAACTAGTTTCCGGTGCCCTTAAATTTTTGCTAGAGTCATCGCAAGGTCCTCCCAAAATACACTCTAGCTAGACCGATTAAAGAAGTCACAAAGTGAGCTTCCTCAAGACTCTCTCCCGCAGATTATATCTTTCGGTCGTACGCACGGCAACTTCGACTTCTTCGTCTTCTTCTTCAGTTAGAGGTGCTGGTGGCAACTGACCAAGTTTTTTCATCGCCGCCAGTCTTGAAAAATAGCTGGTGATCTGCTGTACCGTTAGCCAATCTTCTTTATCAAAGACTCGTTTCCCGTAACTATCACGCATGGAACGCATTCGTGTCGATGTTTCTGCTGGCGTCACTTTCCTACCTGTGTCCTCCCCAATCAGGAACTGCCCTACAAGGTAGCTCTTCACGTGCAGTGGAAATCGGTTGCACTGCTTCGATTTTTTCAATGCCCAGCCGGTCACTAGATCAGGAACATGTACTTCTTCTGAATTAGAAGCTGAGCTAACCATTGGTGGACACGAGGGGTTTGGAGGTTTTAGAGAAGTGCATTTTTGCGCCCATTTCCGTCGTATTTGATCATACTGTGATTCTTCGTGAAGCTTGAATTCATGCTTTCCAATATCAAGGTGCTGTTTAAGATAGCGACTGCAGCTATATGCTTTAATACATCCTTCTTCGGGACAATAAAACTTGACAGGTTCTTTGTCTTTTACATCAGGGATATTTGGCTCATTTTTTGCAGCTGGACATGATGAAGGTTCCACTATAGTTTTCTTTAAAATGCCAGACGTCACTTTTGGTTAAAGAAATGGCCGCATTACGATTACGCCCGTCTCACCTTGAGGACTGCCAGTCTTCGATATTTTCATACCCTTTCCGATATTCCACGCCTGCCATACCGTCATTTCTCCATCAGTGTTATATTCGAATTGTTTAAGCTTGCTAATGCCTTTTAATTTAAAAGGTTTCGTAGCACTTTGTATCTTTGTATCTAGCTCAATTATAGCAGCTTGGCATCCTTTCAACCCTCCATAGGAATCAATAGCTTCTTTCAGATGTTCAGCAGTAGTGATATCATGACCTAGTAGGTAAAAATAGTTATATATCAATTAAAGTAAAGTAATATCACCAGCCATATTCCCTGCAATAGATTTACGTTGAAAAAAAAAAAAAAGAATAAAGTTGCGTTACCTTCATTCAAATATCTGTTAATATGTGCCTTAAGTGGTGCAATATTTCTGTCGCAGACGTCTTTACCACTATTTGCCTCACTGAAACTGTAGTTCTTCAGAATCAGCCCTTGTTTCTTAGCAATGGTATGGATACTTGTGATTAAGGCAGCATTATGATAGCAACCAGCATTGTCGCTTCTCAAAAATACTTCTTTGATGTTTGGCAAGGTTTTTGGAAGTTCAAGAAACAGATTCTCTAATACCGACAGCACCGAAAACCAATCTTGATTACACTTTTCTAAAATATGAACGAAGGTGCGCACCTGTGAACAGTAGCAAACATGCATAAAATCATAAAATCAAATTTGTTGTATTTGTATAAAAAGCAATTCATTACATTCTTACTAAAAGACAAATAAAGTACCTCGACGTCGTTTTCTCTGTTACTAGTTGCTTTTGTTATACAGGCCGAAACGTGCCAACTAATTCCCTTTTTCCCAAACCACTCGTTCTGGGTTTCACGGTACTTTTGAGGGAGCCATTTCATAGCCCAATCCATTATGATCAACGTCTGTTCGTAAGCAAGGTTGTCAAGAACTTCTCTTTTGGCCCTTTCTTGGTTGATAGCCCTGACAATGTGTGATTTCCAATCTAGGATTTTCTCTGCTGCTTTTTCGGCATCATGTTTTAGCTCTTGTTGCTCTGGATAACTAGGAATAATAAGGTTAAAATAGTTATTTGAAGCACCTGTGGATAAGTCGGGCTATTCTGTATGAATATCGTTACAATAGTTCCTTTGCAGCTAGAGGTCAAGTGACCTCACCTACCTTAAATCAATCAGCAGTGCCAAACTGATGCCCAGAAATGGAAAGGACAGGTCGAGTTTAGTTAGACGACAATTGCTGATTTGTTTTTAGGTAGGTGAGGTCACAAGACCTCTAACTGCAAAGGGTCTATCACTTAAAGGGAAGAGGGAAGAAATTATAACTTAAAGATCGAGTGCTGATTAAAAATGAAATAATGAAATATTCATGGTACTCTGTTTATCATCGAAACATGTTGTGATGAAGCAAATTGAACACACCCTAAATGTAGCACTGAAAACGATGCAAAACTTTGTTCGCAGACACAGGCGCTCGTTATAAAGTTTTGACTATACCTGTATGAAATAGCCTTTGAGTCGAGCTCGGAAAATATATCTTCACAGACGTCTCTGCAGTCCTGA
This sequence comes from Actinia tenebrosa, assembly GCF_029948245.1. NCBI lineage: Eukaryota > Metazoa > Cnidaria > Anthozoa > Actiniaria > Actiniidae > Actinia > Actinia tenebrosa. The sequence continues at coordinate 19,893,757 of NW_028292580.1, read as the reverse complement.
CACCGATCGCATAGCATATCATGATCATGTTTACAATCTGACTTATACTGATTTTCATTTGAAGACAGTGCGAATCGTATACAATGATCAGCACAGGGATTTTCCTCGATTACATGGAGTTTGTAATCAGCTTTCAGATATCTCTTAGCTGTTTGAATCCTTTGTATGAAGTTGTTGGCATGATCAACAGATAAACCTGTACACATAAGAAAAGGGGTAAGAAGATCTTATATAAGCCACTTAAGAGTCAGAAAAGAGGGTCGTAAGATAATTCATCACATTTGTTGCAAAATAGATGTTTACCGAGGGATGCCATGGTATGTATGATCATTTCCATGGTGTCAAAAGCTGACGCTCCTTCAGTCGCTGTGTTGTCTAGTCCTGCAAGACTTTTCTTCTGAAACGATGCACATACCAATGGGAAAATGCATTGAGATCAGATATCAAATTATTATATGTCATATAAATAAATGAATGAACGGTCAGTCGGTCGGTCGGTCGGACGGATAAATGAATGGATGTAGGGAGGGAGGGAGGGAGGGAGGGAGGGAGGGAGGGAGGGAGGGAGGGAGGGAGGGAGGGAGGGAGGGAGGGAGGGAGGGATGGGATGGGATGGGATGGGATGGGATGGGATGGGATGGGATGGGATGGGATGGGTGGATAGATCAATAAACGTACAAACGAATAAATGAACACACACACTGCATGAAAATTAACCATAAGCCTGGACTCCGCAAAAATCTGTAGCCTAGTAATTAGATTATCCGTCTAGTACGCAGATAGCCTGCGTAGGATCATGCGTTCGATTGCTATTTAGAGCTCAGAGTTTTGGTGTCACGTGCCCCTTAGGATTTATTTTCATTTAGTGTCTTTTTTATTTAGAAATAGTTTAATTTCTTTCATTGAAAAGATATAATGTTTGTTTGATTTTAAATGCATACCTTTAAAATGGAAAAGAGCGTCGATCGTCCAAGTGGTGTAAAGCCTGTTTCTTGGCAATATGATTCATAGAGCCTTATCATTCTTGAATTTATCACAGTCCGAACCATGTTTGGTATTTCGATTACTTCTCCATTCGACAACTTTAGCTTCCTTGTTCCGTATGCCACGTCCTGAAGATAATAAGGGCTGCTGATGAAATCTATAAAATGATCGACTTTCTTTTCACCTAACCGATAACGAATCACAGGGTTTTTTCCTTCGCACAAATTTCCAGCGACTGCGTATTTTCTTGCTTCGTCGATTCGCCATGTTGTTAGTCCAGGAACCATTGCCTTGAGTTGCGTTTTGGTGTAGTGCTTGACGAAGATTGACAACAATGTCAGTTTGGTGTGCCGTGATGTGGCCCCATTGTATAGTGAAATTAGCGTCTTCATGACATCATTTTCAGGTCTGTCATCAATTGTTGAAGAAGATACCGTTATTAGCCCGAGAAGTTCTTCAGACTGTCCGGGCGCTATACATTCAAGAGTTGTTGTGACAACTTCATTGGCCTTTCGTTTAATATAAGAACGAGTGCTTCTGGCAACTTCTGTTATGGCTTGGTTTAGTTGAAATCGCACCGGGCTCACTCGCCTGTCGCTCAAACTGGTAATGTGTCGATTCAGGGTTTGAAGTTTACGGTTTGGAAGGGGAGTAGGCATGTATTCTTGATCAGATTGGTCAGCTTGATCATTCAAAGATAAAGACTGTTTGACTGACTAAATGAGACACTGGTGACGTCAAATCATCATGCTTGTTTTCTAACTTAAAGTATACCCCAGGTTGCGCCTATAAATAGATACATATATGGATAGGACTTAGGCTGCGTTTACACCATACCGGACGATAAAAACACATGCAGACATACGAACCTCTGTTCGCTTTGTTCTTGTGATGGCCGCCACTTCGTCATCGCTGTCGGCTAGGGCTAGAGGAGGTATAATACCTTTCTCTTCGTTCAAGCTACAGGCTGAGTCTTGCAACCGGCGGGATGAAATGTAAACAAGACAAAAATTAAATGGACTAACAACCCTTCTAGATCTGGCACATCTGCATGTGACTGACTGACTGACTGACTGACTGACTGACTGACTGACTGACTGACTGACTGACTGACTGACTGACTGACGGACTGACTGACTGACTGACTGACTGACTGACTGACTGACTGACTGACTGACTGACTGACTGACGGACGGACGGACGGACGGACGGACGGACCGACCGACGGACGGACCGACCGACGGACGGACCGACGGACGGACGGACCGACGGACGGACTGACCGACGGACCGACTGACAGACTGACTGACTGACTGACTGACTGACCGACTTAAACATGGGATAAATAAAATCATACCTGCGATACTGAGCCCTCTAGAGTTCTTCTGTGAATTCCTAAACATTTCATGCAAATCCCTGCATGAAACAATGGTAAACAACGTTCTGAATTAGCTTTTTCATAAATCTAATTAGCAAAACTGAAGAATAAAGTAAATTAAAGCAGTACCTTGACCGATTTCGCACAAAACCCCCCAACTTTCAAATATTTCTGATGACAGTCGCTTTGTTACGCCTCTAACCGGTTTTTGTTTGCTGTCGTGAGCTGGATGTTTGCATGATTTGCTTGGACGCCATCCCAGCCCAAACTGATCTCTGTGGAGTGGGCATATTATGAAAGTGTCCACATCCTCTTCATTGAATAATCCCGCTCTGAGAAGACACAACTTCCATTCCGCGTTCACATCATTCGGTGAAGTCTGGAAGCAGCCTTTTAGATGATTTGAGACATTATTTGTACATGATTTTAGTGGAAGAAAAAACGTCTGTTTGTTGTTTCGCCTAGAAATCCCACAAGATTTTTTCGAATATTTTTGGAAAGAGCAAAACGCCATTGCATTATCAGAACCAAAACAAGGTTCTCATATAGTTAAAGAAATGATTGAAGGATAATTAACTATCGATCGTTACGTCACTTTTAATGTCTCCACTGTTAATGTATGCAAATTTGGTGTGTATTTAAATACGTCTAATGAAAACACATTTGAAGCAAGAAGTCTATAAGAAGTCTATAAGAAGTCTATAAGATGTATCAAAGAAATCTAAGAAAATATTATAGAATCTTAAAATTTTTCAAGTTCGTCGTGATTAGATGAACAAGCTGGATCATGTAATAGTGAACCGAGTTAAAAGAAATTCCGCGCAACCAATCAGAGACAACTATTCTCACGCCTGAAATGATTTCGATCCTGATCGATCGTATCAGATAAATATATTAAAATGTTAAAGTATTTTTGAATTTGGTTTATCGTATGTGAGCGTAGTTTTGTTTATAGCAACATAAAGTTAAGTGGATGTCGAACGAATAAGGGAATTTAAAATGAAGATGAAATTGTATAAAAAGCATCGATCGACACAAAGTGCCTTATATTTGAGTCAACGAGCACAGAACATATATATGTAAACAACAAATCTAAATTGTGAACTTGTATTTACTATTCTTACACGGTAAAGGTTTTTATACATTATAATATGAACTAAGTCTACGCCGTTTTTTGTTTGAAAATATCGTCATGGACGTATTGTTGGGTCACGTGACACCTTCTAACAAGCGAAATTTCATCCATTTGAGATGTAATTTTTCCTAGAAAAATGAAACCTTTACAAAGATTTTTTTTGCTAAACAGGTTGCCCTATCATTGATATATCTGTGATAGCTTTCGAAGTCAAAGGAAATGAAGCCGCATATTTGAACATAGCTCCTTTCTAATCTATATTTTTATAAGCTCGAAAACAACTGCATAATATCCATAATTCAAAAATCTACAGAACAGTCAAATTTTAAATACTTAAATTTTTATTTACTTTACAATGCTTATAAGGTCACAAGTCAGTCGTGGACAAGATATGAATTCTCTATCTAAACTGTAGAGAAAATACGAGACCCTCAAACTTCAGGAAAATTTTATGCTAATTTTGGCCGTTTTGAGGCTAAAACATTCAAACAGCTGTAACTCCAACGCTTTTTACGCTAAGGTCAAACAACTTTGCTTGAGTAGTAAGATCATCAAGATGTACAAACAAGCTAAGTTTAAAGAAAATCGGTGAGGTACCATGTAGACCTGCCTGCATGGTTTTCACACGGACTCGCTCTTAATCAAAAAACCCATGTAGTCACAGGTAGCCCAAGCTTGGTTTCTGTGGTGTCCTGTTATAAGGAAATGTATGGGGAATCATCAAAAATTTCAATAAAATCATCAAAACGTGAAATAAAGCCTCGAAATTTTACCTAATCATTGAGAAATAGCACTTCTTTCGCTCTGCGTGGTTATTTTTTGAATTTAGCCCGTTTTAAGATTTTTTTTACCCACCACTAAGGAATAAGAGAAGGTTGGAAACTCGGGATCCAAAAGCGAGCCATCACGAGTCTTTGAAACCTCGTACGTCTTCTAATTTTCTTTCCAGCGCCAAATTTTAGTCATAACCCTTCTCTCACATCCCTATAGAACCGAGAAAGTCGCATTAGAGATTAGTCTTCGCGTCTTTAAGCCATGAAATTTGCCTGTATTCACATACTACCTCGCTTGTTCTGACCCGTACTGGGAGCTCACTGTACACCAGTTCAACGGATTTCCTTCGGCAACCGACCCGAGGTCACGCCGGGAGTCTTCGTATCATATTCGCCGAACTTCGACGTCATGCCTCGGCAAACGTATTGTCATAGAGTAACCAATCACAAGAAGACGCAGGGAAGACCTGCTTGCTTGTTGTTTTCCGATCGAACTGTTTTACGATCTCTACTACTTTTTATAGCTAGCTAGAATAATACAAGAATACAATCCATAAAAAATTAAAGGAATTATGAATGAATCAATACTGAAAGACCAGGATGGATCTCAGGTGAGGTGATTTTAAAGCTTTAAAGTACTTTGAAGCATTTCGATTTTGTGATTATCCGGCTGTCCGAAACACGTGCGTTGACAAGTTTAGACTTAAGCTAAATATTTTTGTATCTTAGGCTCCTAACTCGTGAACAACTACAAGTTTTAACCGCTGCTGAAGAAGGGCATAACCTGTTGTTGAGTGGTCAAGCTGGCACCGGAAAATCTTTTGTTGTAAATGCAATCGTCCAAAGATTAAGAAGGTTAGATCGATGTGTTGTTGTCGTGTGTTCGAGCGGCATTTCATCTTCGGTCTTCGATGGCACTATAAAAAGCAAGACCGTACACTCGTACTATGGCCTCCTTACAGTGGATATGCCTTCACATAAGGTTACATCTCAATCTTTGTCGATGCCCCATCGGGTGGCTCTGATTAAAGCTGCAGATGTTATCATCTGGGACGAGGCAGGTATGTCCAGTAAAAGAATATTTCAGCTCGTGAACAAGATCCACAAACAGCTTGACGAGGAGGATGATTCAAATCGTAAGCCATTCGGTGGAAAGCAGATGATTTTGGTGGGCGAATTTCTTCAGTTGCGGCCTGTACCCAATATATTTGATGCTGGGGATTTTATGTTTAGATCTAAATTATTTGACGTCGCAGTTCCTCACCGCTTTATGTTGTCAAAACCATTACGTCAGGAGACTGCAGATGAACCTTTCGTTAGAGCCATACAGCAACTTCGCCTTGGTAAATGTTCAGCTGAGAGTAGCCTTTATCTACAATCCTTAAACAGGCCCATCGTAGAGGAAAATGCCATCCATATCTACTTCAAGAAACTTTCAGTTGAGTTCCATAACTTCAAGGCTATTACGGAAATGCCAGGGGAATTAATACAATACGAGTGCGAAGATGTTGGCAAAGTCGAGAAAATTAGTTGCCCTGCTTCAGAGAAACTTTTGCTAAAGAAGAACGCAAGGGTCATGCTGGTGTGGAACCTGACCGATGAACTGAAGAATGGAACACCAGGAACATTCCTCATGGTCAGAAACGGCTTGCTCGAAGTTGATTTTGGCGCGAAGGGTAAAATCTTACTGAAGCGTCAAACATGGGAAAAGCGCAATCTAGAAGGTGCTGTGGTCGGCAGCCGGACCCAGTTTCCTATAGTTTTGTTTTATGCCTCTACTTGCCATAAGGTACAAGGATTGACCCTGCCTGCTGCTGTGGTACACTGTACGAAAGAGTTCGTACCAGGCTTAATTTATGTCGCGGTTTCACGCGTACGCAACGAAAAACAGTTACAGCTTTGTAATTTCAGCCCGAAACAATTATTGCCTCCCCCACGAGATGCTATCAGCGTATGCGACAAGAATATAGCAATGATTGAAAATCACAGTTGCTGTACACAGCAGTAACTTGGTCTCGAGTTTTTCCAGGTGTCCGACAGACGTGAAGAACTTTGTGAGGAGCATGTAGATGAGCCCGAGAATCTTTCAAGCCTTTCAATGGATAATTATCCCGACGGAATCGTTTGCTCATTTTTCGAGCAAGAGGAAGAAACCGTAGTGGCAGATTTGCAAGGCAACGTTTTGCTTACTTTAGAAGATAATGAAAACGAAATGGCTGTTTTACCAGAAGAACTGCGAATCGACGAGCTGCTTTAAAAGAAAATTGTCACTGACCCTTTAACAGATTTCGCTGCTAAAAAGAACTGTGCCATACGCGGCATTCTCTCCAACAATTCTCAGATTTATCTTTTCGCCAGAATACAATGGATCAAGATTTTCAATATGTTTGTCAACCATTTGGCGAAGAATCCCGACGAACTGTATACCAGGAAGGAACTTACAGATGCAACTCATTTTTTTTACATAGAGCTACTAAATTCTGCTGATTTTAGGAGAGAATTGAGATCAGTATTTTTGGTCGATGAGTTACAAGAAGAGCACTATTCTATTGGGTCAACTCTCTGTATGGATTTATTTACCATGTTTGTTCATCTGCTTGCCGCAAAAGTTGTGGAATCTCACCAGTTAGAGCAGATCACTATCATTAGAGTTGATGATATGCCTCCAGAAGGCCTTGCAAAGATTCGTCACGTTGGAGGTTGGGCATTCCGAAAGGAGCTCGAGAAAAGGAGAAAATATGTTCGAAGCAACATGTTTTCTCCAAGTTCTTCGACGCAAGAAACCATGACAGCATCATACCAGATGTGTCTACTCCTTGAAGAACACGTCGTTGTACAGCACTCTTGGCTCCAAGAAAATACGGCATATCCCGGCACGCTTGACGTTACCGAAAATAGGCAATATAGAGAGCATGGCCTCCTTCACATCTGTGATGCGGCGTTTGATTTTGTACGAGAATTAGAGCAGAAGAGGGTTGATTTGATAAACATCTCAAGAATGCAGCGAGACGCGGATAAAGAAGGTTTTATTGACACCGCAATTCTAGCTATCGAAAATGATCTGGAGATTGAGTCAAGGTGGAGAGAAATATTTCTGGGTATTGCAGAAAAAGAAAAGGTAGGTTACGAATTATATGATCAAAAGGGCAACTTAAACCAAGGACGCAAAGAAATATCAGACGGAAATTTCAAGAGATGTGAATTACAAAAAGCCACCTTATTTTATTTGCAGTACTTAGTACTTATCTAACCTCATAACCTACCCATACATTGATTTTTCTCTTTTATTCATGATTATATTCAGGCATTAACGCAGGAAATATACACCAGCATCATTACGCGGTATATGAGAATGGGTGCATGCCAATTTCTCAGAGACTTTTGAAGAAGTTACCGCATCAAGAAGTCGTGTGAGCACCGTAAACGAATTCTGCAAAGAACTGTGGTTGCGGATCAGAAGAAACAGCACCCTCCTTTTGCCCAAATCCTTAGTGATGGAAGCGCTGGTAAGATCGACAGTCACAACAACTTGTCCTCGTTCGTGGCAAAGTTTGGGAAAGAAGGTTTGACCCGAGTGTACGTGAAGGCGCAGCTACTTAAGCTTTGCCGCGCTTATGGAGCAGAACATGTAAAGGTCAACCACAAAAAATCTCTCATGGTTGCAGAATTGATATCTGCAATACATACCATAAATTCACGCAGCGACAATGATGGAAGGAAAATCCCGTTCCCAACGATCCTCCGCAATGATTAAGGTATGATTAATACATTGTAATTGCTTCTTTTATTGAAAATTTAAGTCAGGCCAGCACAAGATCCATTACTACTATCACTAAATAGTGATAATTAAACAATAGAAAACAAAGGATTCTGTATGAAATAGTACTAATTAGTACTATTTAATGTTCACGGTTTTAGTGCGTGCACTCTATAAGACTTGGTAGCTCGATGCTTAGAGAGCATGGTACATGACTCGCCAGGGCACATGTTCAAATCCCGAATTTTTTCTGAGTATTTCAATTTTCAGCTGCAGAAGTTGCTTCATATACTGCGAGGATCAGCTCCATTTGATAACTCAATTAAATAAAACAATAGTGAAAGTAGGGGGAAAGTAGCGTTTTTCTGTCTAGCTGCCGTGGGGGGGGGGGGGGGGGGTACTCTGCCAGGATTTGAGTAGGGGTGTTCTGCTGGGATTCTGAAAGGGGTACCCTGTTTATGACAAAAAAAACCTCAAATTTGTGAATCCCTGAATATGACAGGAAATTCAGGAAGAAGTTGGAACTTGAGTGAAATTGCATACCCTGCATGACAAGAAGCTCGAAAAACCATACACTGTTCAGCGGACCATCCCCATATATTCCATATGGGGAGTACCCGCCCCCCCCCCCCCCCCTACCCCGGGGGCCAGCCCTGACTCAACGTAACCCTGCATTCGATTTGCGACTTATCGTATTTTGACCAAGACGAATGGAATTCTGGGTCGACTCTTGTAAACGATAGGTTGGGTTGTTGTTTTGCCCATTACAAGCCCTGACCTGGCAAAAGTGATTTTCCACTACGTCTTGATTTATAATCCAGGGTTTGATTGCAGACTCAGGAAATCTCGTGAGCTTAATCTTAACGATGGATTTGAAACCATGTACCATGCTCTGCAAGTCGAACCACAGCTTTGACGAAATGAAATTCTTGGGTTGGTTTTTGCTTTCGGCTCTCCATCTCAAGAAATAAGAAAGAAAGGAATCCAACTTTCTGATCCTGCTGTCGTACATAGAGTGGAGGGCTTGTTTGCTAGTGCAAAAAAAATCAATCAATTCACTGGTATGGCTAAGTAACTTAATTGTCTCGTCGATAGAAGAGCCGTCTTTCCCTGTATCGTCCAAGAACCTTTTATGTGCCTGAAAAATGGAGAACCAAAATAATTAAACTAATAGGTAAAGATCTCACGAAAATAACTTGGTCATACTTTATGACCAGTCCATAATTCTGTTTTATTTATTTTTAAAGTTCAGTGTATTATTAGCTGTAACTTGATCTGGTTAAATTAATTACAGTATCCAGCTATTACCTGCATTAGATAAAGCATTGACTTATTCATAACTTCTTCTGCAAGGTGATTTCGCATCTTTGATGCTGCATCCAGGTTGAAATGATGCTCTGTAAGCCTCTCGTGAATGTGGAGGGAAGTAGAAACCTGGTCAAAATTGTATGCACTAGCTAACTGTGCCCAAAGAATCTTTTTCCCTCCAACAGTTAGGCATCTTGGCTTTTCCTCAATATTGCTCTTCTGCAAATTATTGCGAATCTTTTTTATGTTGTGCTTTAAAAAAAGTACAGCATTAGTTATATACTGGTATTAGTTATATCATATATATTGAAGATTGTCGGGTATACATTTATAATAATTCAAATATAGGACATGCGTATAGGCACATTTGTATGGCTTAACATGTGTTTAGCTATAGCTATACACATGTGCCTTTATGCCATGCCATGTAACTAATTGGAATATACAAATATGAACAAGCTGCACAACATTGACCATCAGGAGCTATGACTTGACAGTTTTTGGAAAAAACTAATCTCTCGACTCTTGATGGGTCCTCTTTATGAAATTTCTCTCTTGTAACATTATGGGGGCCTGGATGTACAATTCCTGCAGGAAATCCACTACAAATACTACAACTGTCAAGAAAACTAGTCATAAGGTGTAATTGTGCTGGTAGTGTTAGACCATTGAGCTGCTTTGCTATGTTCAGCGTAGAATGGGGAAGTCTAAACCCTTGGCTCGTTATGTCCAACCTGTGACTATTTTCTTGGGATGTAACTGCAATCTCGGTACAACATCGCATACCATTCAAGAACCAAGGTTCGTTCCGTATGAGGGTAAACGAATTTCCGTCGCCGCAAAGCTTTTGCCATTTAGGGTCCAAGTGAAGTTCGTAATCCTTGGGGAATTTCCTCGTCGATAAATTCACATACCCTTTGATTCGACGCTCACCTCTCTTTCCCTTCGTTGATTGCTTCACGCCAAGATTTCCCCATAGCTCGATAACGATCCGTCCAATACTTCGACGCGATGTGTTTAGGGTTAAATTTTCCTTCTCCATTTCCATTATTTTCACTGTCGTCAATTGACGTAAACTCGTCTTCTTTGTATTCATAGTTTTTGAATATGCTAAAAGAAAGCGATGATTTTAAAAGTGTTACTACGTACAGTAGCAATTCAGATTGATTTCTCAATTTAAAAATTAGTACAACGGTCGACCGTTAAAAACACTCACCATAATTTCGAAGAAAGACTATATCCAAATCCGCATTTTGACCTCACCTGAGATCCATCCTGGTCTTTCAGTATTGATTCATTCATAATTCCTTTAATTTTTTATGGATTGTATTCTTGTATTATTCTAGCTAGTTATAAAAAGTAGTAGAGATCGTAAAACAGTTCGATCGGAAAACAACAAGCAAGCGGGTCTTCCCTGCGTCTTCTTGTGATTGGTTACTCTATGACAATACGTTTGCCGAGGCATGACGTCGAAGTTCGGCGAATATGATACGAAGACTCCCGGCGTGACCTCGGGTCGGTTGCCGAAGGAAATCCGTTGAACTGGTGTACAGTGAGCTCCCAGTACAGGTCAGAACAAGCGAGGTAGTATGTGAATACAGGCAAATTTCATGGCTTAAAGACGCGAAGACTAATCTCTAATGCGACTTTCTCGGTTCTATAGGGATGTGAGAGAAGGGTTATGACTAAAATTTGGCGCTGGAAAGAAAATTAGAAGACGTACGAGGTTTCAAAGACTCGTGATGGCTCGCTTTTGGATCCCGAGTTTCCAACCTTCTCTTATTTCTTAGTGGTGGGTAAAGAAAATCTTAAAACGGGCTAAATTCAAAAAATAACCACGCAGAGCGAAAGAAGTGCTATTTCTCAATGATTAGGTAAAATTTCGAGGCTCTATTTCACGTTTTGATGATTTTATTGAAATTTTTGATGATTCCCCATACATTTCCTTATAACAGGACACCACAGAAAGCAAGCTTGGGCTACCTGTGATGTAGTGTTTGCTTAATGAATAAACTTTGGAGCGGGATTTTTTATTTGGTGAACTCGTAAAAGTAACGATCCTTGAAAGTGATATTTAAAAGGAAAGTTTTAGTTATATGTTCACCTCCAGTTGCTTGGACCGCTTAGCTTATGAAACAGGATGTATCTGGTGTACGTCCAATTTGAAATGAAAGCATATCAAAATCATTGCATACATTTGATATTGGTGACCGGGACATGATTGGATCACTATTGCGCTTGCGCAGTTTACTAGATTTCAAAGATGGCGGACCGAGGAAAAAGAATATCATGTCCTCCAAACCGTTTCATGGACGAACTCCGTGAATATAGTGAAGAGAAACCTGTGAGAATATATCGAAAGCCAAAGGTTGACAGAAATTTGTATGAAGTAGAAGTGAAGGAAGTAGACAAGGACAGAAAACGGCTAAAAATTCATTTTGTTGGATATGGTGACGAGTTCGACGAGTGGCGTGATTATGACGTTGAGGAATATTACTTTCCTTTTATTCGCCTTGAAAATAATTTTGTTCCCAGCCAAGTATCTTTGGAAGACAGAAAAAATATATTTCACAGTCAACTGTATCGTGCTATCAAGAGAAAGCTGTGGTCTGGTCGTAGGGACGATCCTGAGATACGAATCGAAATCAATGTTGATCCCGATGTATTTTCTACAGGACTTGGTCAATTAAGCAACAGTACTTTACAAAGAGGGAAAGAAGTTTATACTGTTCAGGACAACCGAATTTTAGATGGATTTCTAGGAACAAAGTGGGACGAAAGGATCTTAAATTGTAATGGTGATTTTGCTTATGTCGAAAACAACACTGCTCGATACTGGATCTCAAAGAAACGCCCAATAGAGGAGTATAAATATATTGGTGATAAATATGTTAAATCTGAGATCGAGGACTCCTTTTTTGCTGTGTTTGCATTTGTTAGAGGTAATGGCAACAAAAGACAATACATGCAAAGGAACTTAAAATAACGCGTATTTATTTATGCCCTAAATGGATATTCGAGTGAACACTCAAACTCAAAACACTGATATATATTGTTTGCAACTGAACTTGTTTATAAAGTGCATTTCTGTATCCACTTATTGTCTACCTTCTCAAGGTGTCCACAGCAGACTGAATAGTCACATAGTTTACATTGCTTTGTGCAGGTCTTAATATTATGCCCATGATCTTGACAGTTGGAACATCTTCCAGGATTTTTTGTTCTTTCACAGCCAGCTGCCTCCAAGAATTGAACTCTATTTTTCTTTAAAAATAGCTGTTTTATAGCAGAAAGTCCTCTGTGGTTTGAAGAGCGAAAGTAGTCCTTTGAAGCAATGTCATTGTACTTTTCCATGCCTTGTTGATTGAAATATGCAATGTTTTGATACAGTTTTAAAAATTCTGGCACATGATGATAAAATGCATGCATGTATGGTGTTACATCTTTTGCTTGGTAAAGGAAAAGGAATTGTTCGAACCATGATTGTATTTTTTCTTGAAGTTGCTTAATTGATTCATGTGTAAGGAAATCAAGTTTTAAATCACCAATGATTTCAATAAAATCACTCCAGAGTTTCTCTATTCTGTCAACATTGTTGTAGTTTAATAATAGAGAGTGGAAATTGATGTGCTGGAAAACACGTAGCTTTTCAGGTCCAGTTAGATCTCGGTACTCTAGCTTTTTGGTATTTGGCTCCACTCTCCATTCAAAAGAAATTCCTAGCTGTTTAATAAAATTTTCATATGCAGCCATATGTTTGAACTTTTCCCTATTGAATCCATTGGGAAATGTTTTTGATTTATCAATAGCATCTTGTTTTCTCAGTTCTCTAATAAGTAGTTCAATTAGGTTGTCGGATATTCTCAAAAATAAGTGCAGAGTATCAATAATCACGTGATCCATAGGAATAAAATCAAAGAGAGGAGTGTGCTGACAATTGAACTTCCTTTTTTTTGAATCTTGGGATATATCTTCACAGGTCCTAGCTCCATGTTTCTTATCAGTCATAGACCAAATTTTGCTAGTGTCATATCTTTTATCCCTTGGGCACTTACACCACAAACAAGCATATTCTTGGTTTGCTGGCCCCAACCCACAAATACAAGCTAGAAATTTCCAATCTCCACCTAAGAAATATTCAATACTATAGTTCAAGTTGTCTACCTGAATTTCCTTTAACTGAGCCATTTCAGACTGCAAGTCTGAAAGACTTTCTCTTAGATTGTCATGTTTCTGTGGTTTTTATAATTGCCAATATGTAATTCCCCTTTTCACTCATTGCATTTTCTTTTTCATTTAGAATAGTGTAAGTAAAATTGACAATCTTGAGTCTCTTTCCAATATTAGTTCCATCCCCACTTAACTTGATCTTTATGGTAGTCTGATCTTTCAGGTCTCCTCTATCTTTCAGTCTTTTAATTTGCTTCTTTATACTATCTTTGAAGGTGGTCTGTATTCCATCTGTCTCTCCTGGAGTAGGAGTCAACTTCCACTGTGCATTAATCTCTGCAATCTTTTTCTTAATTTTATATATATTTGGTATATCAGAAGATTTTAATTGACAGCTCATTCCAGGCTTGATTTGAAATATTGAATTTATCTTTTATATAAATCCATAAATTAATATCATCAATATCTTCATTGGTAAGGGTTTTGGCATTGGTTTCCGTGAAAGGAAGTTTGTTGTCTTCATCAATGAGATGGATTGTGTCATATTCTTGGGTCTCAGTATTGAATACTTCTACCTTTGTTGCTATAAAATCATACTGTCCAAGAAATGAAAGTGTTGAAATACTTTGTTCTTTTATTTGGGTTTTAATTCTAGCCTGGTGCCTATATGTGTATTCGTGGAAGCTTTTATTTTTTTGTGGACCTCTCTTTTGCTTGTTAAGTTTAGCAACCTTTTTAACTATATTCTTAAATCTTTTCTTGTAATAATTTGCAGATTTTTCTAATTTTGCAAGAGCTTTTTGGAGTTTCTCTTGAACTTTCATCCTTTTTGCCACTTCATTCACAAAATCTTCCTCTAAGGCTCTTTTCTGTCCCCTAAGTTCCAAGGTATCTATCCTAGGTATCAAAATGCGGGAAATTTATTCAAAATTTATATTCTGGCGGTAAAATCGAATTTGGGACATGCGTATTCAAGTTATACCCAGTTTTTCGCGACTTGGTTGACTTAAATGTAGGAACGCCTAGTTAAAAATGTCTCCAGTCAGCATCCGAAAATTAAAATTTGCCCCACTGAAATCAGATCACAATGACTTCAAACCGTTAACAGTAAATGGTAAGATATCACTTAACTCATTTGTGGAGGTAAATTGAGGTTATAATCTATTATCATTGTAAAATAGTCAAAAGAGCCTCCAAAATGGTCGTGTTTTTGACTAAAATACCGGATGTCACGCCACCGGAAATCGATACGTAAGCTTTTGTCCGCAGTGATTTTGATATGATTTGACATTCATCTAAATTTTCATATAATATAATTGTCCTTTGATGTTAAGTTATTCTTTAGATGAATTTACTCGAAAACCTTTACATATTTTTGCCACTGACAAGGCATGAAATATCATTGTAAAGAAATCTTGGGTTTTCTCCATGTCTGGCATACCGATGGTGTTCAAATCTAGAAGAAAACCAGCCACTCTAATTGAACCTGAATAAAATTGTAGATCTTAACTTCGATCGCCATTTTTTGACCATTCCACTTGTCTGGTAGTATTTTATGCCATTCGCAAAAATTATCACAGCAAACTTCCCGATGAAATCCATAACCTGGATCAAAATCTTCCAAATCTTTAAGCGTAAGCATTGCGGGTTCCTTTACTGACTTTGGTCTAATTCCAATGCCTTTATATGCCCAGCTGTGCTTTCCTTTGAGTCTGACTTTATGAAAAGTAATCATAGGAAAAACTTGTTTTGTTATCCTGCTGATTTCATTCTCAGGCAAAACATTTTCTTTATCTGAAGTCGACTTGTGCATCTTCAAGATTTGAGATTCTGGCACTGTTCCTGTTTACAGACCGAAAAGTTTTTCAACATTTTAAAACATTTTCTTATTAGAACTGATAAAATTATAATTGTTTTAGTTTATAAAACGTTTAAATTTGAAATAGTCACTAAAACAAAAAAATTGAATTCCCTTGTTTACAGGATTTTACATCTTGAACATTTTCGAACAACATGACGCAATCGAAACATGAAAATTATCAAGACCTGCTGGTTGTACTAAAGTAGCTGGTCCGAACAACTGGAGGTGATGATCATACGATAAAACTTGTTTTGTTGCAGCCCTTCTCTTCTTTTGAGTGTTTACTATAGAGTATATTACCAACGGTTATTGATTTGAATTCTATCGGTTTACAGCGCCGATCTGAGTGTTTACTAGAGAGTGCGTTACCAACGGTTATTGGTTTGAATTTAATTTATCAGTTTACAGCTTATGTAATAGGAAACCGATCACAACACAGGAAACTCACAAAGAGCATGCTGTTAAAACTCTTCAACGGTGGAAATGCTTTAACCAAACAAAATTTTACATCTATTCACGGTCATCACTGGTGGTATTCTATGAGTTACGCTGTTAAAACTCTTCAACAGTGGAAATGCTTTAACCAAACAAATTTTACATCTATTCACTGTCTTTACCGGTGGTAGTCCATGCATTACATAATTAAACCTCTTTATCAGTGGAAACAATAACTAAGTGAAATGCGTACGTTTGTAGTAAAGCCGCGGCGGTAAAACGTTCTCACAGTTCTCACAGATATGGTTCCAAAACGGTAAGTTTTCTTCAACGATGGCATTCCAATTTAAAAACAAAACACTTAAATTGCCACATGGTCCTCGCTGGAGGTACGCAAACCAGTCTCAAAGTGTGAGTATTGCAAAATACGCTGACAAACGAAGGACTACAAAACACGTTAATGGAATGTATAAATTATGAGACCTAGGTTTTGCATGACCAGATATGAATACAAGGGAGGACTAAAAAACCGTAGTAAAGTGAAATTCAATTTGAACAACGGAAACTTTGCGTTTGAAACAACATTGAAATTTACCTCACCACGGCTCCTTCAGCCGGAACTTTGTCTTTCTCGCCGCCGGGTTGTAGAGGTCCTTGGTTTGGAGGTACTTGGCTGTCTGCTGGAGGAGGATCGTCAGCTTGTGGAAGTTGCTGGTTATTCGGCCCTTGATCATCAGTCGGTGCAGGCGGGATAACCGGTGGCTGGTCACAAACGGGGGGAGGAGGAAGATTGTCTGCCATGCTGCTGGTGGTGGTGATATGAAACGCTATCCAAAAATGTAGCCTTCCACGGAGTCTGATCTGTCACTACGCTCTAGATGGGAACATATTTATACGGCAGAGACGCAAAGGATCATGGTTATGGATAATAAGCATGATCCCGTCGGAATCTTGGGGTTACATAACTTTTAGCGATGAGTTCATTAATTATGTAGTGAAAATAGCATATTGATTTTCAATTGTAAATTTTGTCTTTTCTCATCTATCCATCATCTTTAGGGCAACATTCAATCATTGATTGAACTTATCGACAGCTTGGAAAAGAACAAATACAAATGGCCTGTCGCAATGCAATGGCTGTTGCTGTAAAAACTTTAAATTTTTTATGTAACTAGAGTTTCAAAGCACGGAAATAATTTTTACAACTTATGTGCTTTCACTCGCCTGGTCAATGTTTATCCTTGTTTTCTTGTTGGTGCTTTATTTGGGAATTTTCAGTAAAATCTTGAATACATGCATACATGCATACATACTTTATTATCTTTCCCCATAAGGGCTTTTCAAAGACAATATATTACATAAAAAAAGGCAAGTAAATATCTAATTACTAATTTATAAAAATATAATTATTGTTATTAAGAAAAAACACATATTACAATATCTTACAGTAAAATAATAGTTATCTATAAATAATGAAGAAAGTATGAAGATATGAATAAATAAACTAATAAACTAGAGCTAATTATCTAAGAACTCCCATAATAACTTAGATCTAAGCGATTGTTTGAAAATATTAACATTTCTGCACAGTTTAAGGGACGATTCGATAGAATTCCAGAGATTTACTGTGCAATAATAGAATGTTCTTTGGCCATTGGCCCTCTTGAAGAGAGGAATATTCAGTTTTTGCAAATTTCTAGTAGTGCGATTGCTTATTTCTGCGTGTTTAACAAACTGCAATGAAAGATACTCTGGGGCTCTGGTCATACATTTAAACGCCCTACATCTTGTAACTTCGTCAGCAGGATCTTGTGGCTAATGCTATCAAAGGCTTTGCTCATATCCAACAGTACGATGGCAGATAATTTCTTTTTATCCATTGCGCTCAAAATTTCATCAGTTGTTTTGATGACAGAGGTCTCAGTCGAATGCCACGCTTTATTCCCACTTTGGTTCTTTGATAACTATGCTTTTGAAGTTAAATACGACGAAAACTGATTGTGGACGACCCTTTCACTATCTTTAGACAAAACCGGCAGGAGTGAAATGGGTCTGTTGTTGTTTGCTTGTTCGTGGTCAACTCCTTTTTGTATGGGTGTTACTTCAGCTGTTTTCCATCAAGATGGGAATGTAGAAGAGCTGAGTGAAGCATTAACAATAGATGTGACTGTAGGTAGAACTGGTACAAGACAATCTTTGATGACAGGAACAGGGATTTTGTCAATCCAAGGGGCCTTATTGGAAGGCATGGACAGTACTATGTCTTCAATGTCTTTACATTCTATTGTATGGAGAGTAAACTGTTCAGACAATTGGTATTGTTTTGGGACAACGCTTTCATCATTAAGATCAAAATTGAAGTCATTGGCTATAGATTTAATTTTAACAACAGAACTTGAGCCAACAGAGACGAAAAAACGATCAAATTCTTGCAACAGTCTTGTCGTCTTTGCTAAAGGTCCTCTTTGACGATGATTTCTTTGGTATACAAAGACGGATTGCTTTCCAGATAGTATTCGAGTCATTAGGATTACTTTTGATTTGGTCTGCTACAAACTCTTTCTCTGCAAATCTAATTTCGTGTTTCACCTTGCGCTTAAAGTTTTTATAGGCGGACCAGGCTAGAGGGTCGTTGGTGTTTTTGGCCTTTTTGCACCAATAGTCCCTTGTCTTCATTAATCCACGAATGTTATCAGTCACACACGGGTTTGGCTTTCCGCAAACTATAAAGGTTTTAATAGGTGCATGTTGGTCAAGTATACTATGAAATAATGAATTAAATACATGGAATTTATCATCGACTTCATTGAAAATGTCCACAATAGACCAAGGGGCTAAAGATACGTCTTTGTAGAATGCATCAGGCTTATAATTCTTAAAACTTCGCGTGGTGACATACACAGGCTTGGTACGCATCTTCTTGAGTCGTAGCATAACATAAACTAGATCATGATCACTGACAGAGCTACGCATAACATTTGCCTTTGGAGCTTGTTTTATGTCAGATGCTAAAATAACATGTAACAGCGATCTTGAAGATGCTGTGACGCGGGTCGGAGTCGTAATAAGCTGTGATAAATTGAAGGAGAGGTAGAAACTTGAGAGAGCCTTCGAGGACTGACTTTTAAGGCCTATTTACACGGCACGATTTGCCGCACGCGACTTGACGTATACGGCAAAATCAGCTCAAAATCGGGTCGTGTAAATAATCCTACGACAGACGTACGCGGCCTCAAGACTTGTCGTAGCATTTTAAGCTTTGGCTTAAAACCCTACTACATGCCGTAGGAAAATGACGTAAAAATAACGTTTTTGATCGAGATTGGGACTGGAACTAGTTGATTCCAAAACAAAATGGCGGATTTCCATGAAAACGTCTTTACCGGTAATTAAACACGAAGTGCAAAAATTCTGAATGATCTCATCAAATAACAATGTAGACATGATTATTTACTGCACTTCTCAACTGTGTATGGTGGCATTTTACAAGAAACATTTGCTGTAATGAGAAATAGTCTTGTAATTTGACGAGTAAATTGCTCGCGTTTTTTTCGTGCCGCGTGCGACAAGTTGTGCTCGTGTAAATGGTACCAAAATTTGCCGTATACGTCAAGTCGCGCGCGGCAAATCGTACCGTGTAAATAGGCCTTTACTGTCCAGGAGATTGCAGTTTAGGTCCCCGAGTATGTAAATTGGTAGGTTAAGCGATGAAACATAAGTAAGGCTAGTAGCTAAGTCCAAATCCAAAAAAGACAGAGGAGTATCTGGAGGTCTATAAGTTGTACATACCGCAATAAATTTTAATTTCCTGACTTGGATTTTTAGCCAGAGTTGGTGAAACCCCGATGGGGTAATGTGGGAGATATCTCGAAGTACCTCAGTCTTGTAATTTCTTGAAACATATGCACAAATCTCTCCGCCTTCCTTGTTTTGTCGATCGACACGATAAAGGTTATAATCAGGAACTTCAATCTCCAAGTCATTTACGGAGCTATCAAGCCAGGATTCGGAAACAGTAAATACATCAAACTTGTTATCAAGGATTGTTTCTTTCATAATGACAAAATGATCTCTGCATTTCAAAGATCGAGCGTTGAGGTGTGCAATTGTTAAATTGCTATTTGATTTCTTCTTGAGGTAACTAACCAGATGATCAGGTCCAGGATTCAATTCAATATCATGTATTAGTTGAATAATTGCCTGAAGGTTGACGTTGAATTGCTGTAGTAAACTGTGGGCGTTAGAAGTCTTTTGACTTTGGTATTGACACTTCTCCGCCATTTTGTAGCTTTGTGTAAAACATTTAGTTTCGAATCAAATCGTGATGTAATATGTGGTCTACATGACGAGGAAATCCATTCTGGATATTCGTTGTCGATTAAGTTTTTAGAAATCAAGGATTTATTCCAAATAAGGAGATATAACAGCAGCAACAGACCAAAGTTTCGGCAGTTTTGAGGAATATGTCCGATCTCCATGACTGCACACGCATCAAATGTCCTTAAACCTTGAAGATTTGTTTAAAAATAATTGAGATAGCATTGACTGCAATGATGCTAGTTTGAAAACTTTCAGGTAGGGAATAACAGGGAAAGTCAGCTAGATTCAAATGAATGATTGTTTCCCCTTCAGGCAAATTCTCTTTCAGGTATTAGAACTCATTGCATTGCCGCTTTACATTATACACATGTTTGGCAAATGGTTGGAGCTGAGCTTTGAGATCTTCTTTGGCATCAGCAGCAGTGCACTCTATTCTCTCCTTTTTTGCTTTGCCGTCATTGTTTATGTGCCATTGGTAGTACGACATAGGTGTGTTGTCATCACACTGAAAGAGCTCATCGATTGGCTGATGGGCTTGACATTTTGAACACTGCCTATCTAAACATTTTACATTCTGCATATCACATACAGCAGTAAGCAGTATGTCCTCGGGTTTTTTTGGGGACTTCAGAAATTACAACTTTTACACCATCAAGCAGCAAATTGAAATTTTCGTGGTATTTACATACACACATTTCCTGGTCACAAGGAGTAATAGGAAGGACATTTGGTGTTCTAAGGGATGCAAACTTTAAGAAGACAATTTGGAGGCTACTGGTGCTATTGTTTTAAAGATTTCGTATACTTCAGAGATGTTGTAGATAAGTAGGCTCTTTTGCTTGTGTTCTTTTCCTTCTGATTTGACTGTTACATAGTCTTTACGGCCAGGACGCATTCTACTTGAGTCATACCTCGTGTAAAACTCCTCAATTGATCTTGCATCTTCGTCAGATATTGCATCAGACCGCTTCTTTCTTTTCTCAACTAATAATTTTCTTCTCTTGACATATATAAATATCATAAGAGATTTTACATCTTTTAGGTCAAATTACTGAGAGAATGATCCTTGAAGCTGAGGGATTCCACATTTCTAAATAACTTCAACCAGTCAAAAAATATTAATAGAGTACAAACACTAAATGTGCGCAACACTTTGCACTATTTACTACTAAATAATGTTAACCAAACATTAGAAAGCAATAGAATTAGCATGATTTATCAGTATTTAGTGGTATTTACGTTGCATACTTTTAGTGTTTGTACTCTACAAACATGTAACTTTCATAAAATGTCAGATATTTTTTTATAATCATCATATTAATTATTTCATATGATTTTTTTTAGTGGATTATATACGATTCACGTCTGAAATATATTTTGCATGCAGAAATATAGCATGTATTATGTTATGAGAACATTTGCAGATAGAGCAGTTTTAGTATGATTGGGAAAAGATGACAGCACAAACAAGGCCAAGGTGTTACTGACAAACAATTTATCAAAAGTCTAGATAACATGGTCATGACAAGGTAGGCATAAACTATTGTCAATTTCACAGTCATTTAAAAGCTGCATTTACCCGAAAGACAATTGTAAGGTATAAATAAGTGTAGCAATTGCAAGGAATTTAAAAAAAAATAGATGGATATTTGTTACAGACATCATAAAATACTTTCAGTATTGATTCTGTGTTTGTGAATAGCTGAATCCACTTAATACTGTTTCCATTAACAAGGTAGTTGCCTTTTAATCATGTCTTTTTAAGTAATAACCCAATGACACCACAGCTATTAATTGGAAAATTAAACTTAGAAATATTTCATCACTTAAAACTATTCACTTAAAGTTAGAAATATACTGAACGTATTTTATCTATAGCTAGAGCTATTTCATAAAAGGTTGGATACTGAATACTACATGCACTGAAAATCAAATCATTACTCATGTTATTTTCAAAAAAGAACAGCAATGCCCTTTGGCCTTGGTATGCAGTATCAAACTTTTTCAAATTAGCTGTATGCCGTATGCAGTGTTAAACCATTAACTCTGTCTATCATCATTTACCTAGAACCGTAGTGACTCAGGAACCTT